>NC_140234.1:22356473-22372766 GCF_949987555.1 Borostomias antarcticus
TCACTTCAACCTTTATACTCGAAAGTATAAACTCGAAAGTATAACTAACATGCCCTGTTAGCCAAATTGCATCATGCCAGCTGTGTGTGTGTGTGTGTGTGTGTGTCTCACGCATGCGCCGGGGGGTGGAGCTAACCAATTCCTGTGCCTCTGGGGTGTCAGAGACGGGCGGCGTTGTGCAAAATTGAAATTGACTTCTTTCTTCTTTTTTTTTTAAGCGTCTTGTTTTTCGCCCTCTTCGTGCGCCGGCGCGCCATCGCGACGACGCTTCTTGGCGATGCTTCCCGCACAGGACGAATGAACGGGATGAGGTGTTAAACACGACATTTGTGGCGCGTCTACACGGCCGAAGTGACTCCACATTCGCTCACATTTTTACAGACACCGCTCCACGTTCGACCCCATCAATATTCGCTTGCTTCCCGAAGGCCAATCATTAACGCCACCAATCAAATAATGCCATAATCACTTCATTAAACCGAAATAAGGGAGCGACCGTTAGCATAATTCAATCCGGGAGTCGATATCTATCCGCGGGTGAAATAAGTACTTTCTCGGTAGATCAGATATGCCCGGGCAAAGTTCGAGCAGGTGTGGGAGGGAGTTTATCTCACAGTCAGCCTGAAGGGTCTCTAGCAGCTCCACGCTCAGCTAGGGCAGGAATTTTCATTTCAACCAACCAGTGATATATGGGCTTTCACACAACACGCGCACACGCACACACACACACGCACACACAACACACAACACACAGCCTGACAGGGGAGAGGGGGCTATGCCAGGACAGAATTGACCATTTCTCTGGGGCGATCCGATCCCAGAACTCAGCTGGCCAGAGAGGAGTTTGGGAAACGTTTCAAGCGGAGAAGCCACGGTTTCCACTGCGGTCGTTCCACCAAGCCCTTCGGCGTGTTCTTCATTTCAAAAGCCAATGAAAGAGAGCGTAAATACTACATTCAGTTGTAAATGGAGGCTGGCAAAGATGGAATCACGGAGCCAATTACACAACTTTACGGTGTTGGCGTACCGTGCCCAACACGACGACGATAATAACTACCTACTGTCGCTGGAAATGGTTATTTGCTCTCTTTGTGTGAGAAGGTTGCCGGATTGACAGGCAGTGCATTCTGGGGCGGATCTGGCCCTTGTGTGCTCAGCCCTGATTCGCTGGGACTGGACCGACAGCTGGACGGCATTCCACAGACTCATCTGGCCTCCTGACTCCCCTAAATCACTCTGAGGTAATAGTGTGTGTGTGTGTGTGTGTAGGTGCATGTGAACGAAGGAGAGAGAGAGAGAGAGAGAGAGAGAGAGGGAAAGAGAGAGGGAGAGAGAGAGAGGGAGAGAGAGAGAGAAAGAGAGAGAGAGAGAGGGAGAGAGAGAGAGAGAGAGAGAGAGAGGGAGAGAGAGGGAGAGAGAGGGAGAGAGAAGGAGAGAGTGTCACAGCTGTGACATTTATTTTTCATGGCTGCTACCGCACAGGAGGAGATGAAGCAGGAGGCTCTACCTCTAGCTGAGACCGACAGGGATTCTGGGACAGCTCCAGATCGTTTATTTTGAGCACACTTAAAACCCCCTCTTGACTGTTACATGACCTTAATGACGATTATGCGGTTGCCTCACCCCTTTTTCCAAGATTTGTATACCACACTTTTGACTGTTACATAACCTCAACAATGATTATGTGGTTGCCTCGCCCCTTTTTCAAGATTTTTACCCAACGCTCAGTTAGCAACAGGCCCAAGGTGAAGACTTCATCTAGTTTTGTGCAGGTTTGCACGTGGAGTCTGGAGACTTCGACAATGTTCTTGAACCCTGGAAGCAATTATAGATCAACCCTCCGGACAACCTTGAGGCGGCCTCATGACTTAGAGCAGCAGGCATCCATCACTGCAAGTGAATCAGGACTTATATTGTTCGTTTTCGTCGCGGGCGTCTCTAGCCCGACGTCCTTGGCGGCGTACGGCGTACCGCGGTCGTACCGACGGCTTCTGTCTGACGACGAGAGTGTAGTGGAGTGTGACTGACGGTGTGGGGTCTTACTCGTTTCTTCTCGCGGACTCTGAGGCTGTACTGCTGCTTGTCAAAGCGGTCCTCCTGCCGGAGCCTCTCTCTGGCCTCGTCCACGTTGATGCCCGATGGACCGCCCTCGCCGTCGTCCTCCGGGACTGGCACCGCCGTCCGCTGCACCGGGGGCCACTGCTGCACCATCTGGAGTGTTGATGGCACGCGCGCGCGCACGCACACGCACACGCACGCACGCACACACACGCACACACACACACAGCGACGCTGCCATTTTATTTTCAGCTGGATGGGTAGCGCGTAATCACACACAAGCAATTACAGGCCGGCGCACCAATGTGTAGTCGCGACCTCACGCGCAAACACACACACACACACAACACATTCGCGCCCACCTGAGCTCACACTGATGAAACACACTTCTGAGTCATTTCATTTTCAGCTGGATGGGCGCCACACACGCAACTGAGTATGAGCATCACACGCCAAGCTAATTTTCCCAGAGCAAAAAGGCTATTAGAGAGGTAAACAAGCAGGTTAGGGTGAAGGACTGTCCTCTTGATGCTGCGTGCGTCGCTTGCATGCACAGAGAGGTTTTAGGGCTAATAATGCAGTTTGCCGTGGCAGTTTAAAACGGAAAAACAAAACTGCCACATGAAAATATCTGTACAAACCTCTCCTTCGTCAGTGAAGGTTATTTTGCTGTTGAGCTGGAAGTTTCTTTTCAAGGCCTTCTTTGCGTCTTTGAACTTGGTCTCCTTTCCAGTTTTCTTTTGAGGATCTTTGCCGGTAAGTTCCTGGTGGAGAGATGGAGGGAAGACGGTATTCACACATGGACGACGTACATGTCGATGAGGATGACCGACATTGTTGTTACTCATCTCTGATGTCATGACGGTCAAACACCAGAGCTTGTGACCTAGGAATCTCAAACCTGGGATCTCTGAGTTGGCTGAGTACATTCACAAAGAACAGCCAGACGAGTATATTCATTGCTATAGCAGTTTGATTAACTTCACCAGGTGACAAAATGACATTTCCAGCCCTGACAAATGCTTGTTTGTCTTTAAACAGAGGAAAAAATCCTTCCTATTCTCTCTTTTAGCAGGGAAGAAATACCTTTTATGGCTGCTTGAAACATCAACAACACTACAACAAAAACACATTTAACCTTTCACCCAGTTATTCACAATTCAGTACTAGCCGTTTCTTTTAAAGAGCTCTTTTCAAACTAGTTATTTCTTAACCCTAGAGCCGTATTTGACCAACGGTAGAGGATTTTTTTTTTCTGCTGTGGCCAATGCACATCGCAAATGTACTTTCCTTGGCAGCCCTACTGAGGCCCTCTCCCATTGAAGACAATATAGAGAGCACTCCTGCCGTGGGTGTTAATAAAACAAACCCTCGGAATATGACTTGAGTTTAACCAGCAGCGCGGTGTGCTGAGTCGGCACTCGAGAGAGACAGACATAAATTCTGCATGTCAGCTTATTATCACACCGTTTTCCACTCTTGAATGACCCAGGGCTATGACGCCATGCTTTATCTTTGACTGCGTTTCAGACGTACTCATTTTTACCACACGATTGATGTCCGTGCGCTCGCTAAACCATATATTGACGTGTTTGGGGTCAATTGCCAAGGTTATGCATTTGACGGTTCGATTAAAGATGTAATTCCTCCCGTAGGGACATTGATCGCCATCTTCAATTAGGAATAACGGATGGGTGCGTCTGAAAACAGCTGAAATGTCCTTCAAAATAATGTGGCACTTGGAGTTAGAATCAGCTGGTTTCTAACTGAAATATATATATATAATAATATATAATAACAGGGTACTGAAATATGAAACTATGATATGATGATAACTTAAGGCACTAACGCATTCTCAGTAACAACAAAATATCCATTACACCAGCACTCAGGCCTAATGAGGGGCCGACTACTGTACCGCTCCACCATCCATCTATTCAAAGTTAATTCTGCAGTCCTTTCGCGAAAATCTCTCAAAGCCCCATCATATTTCCATATTTTTTGTTCTGCTGACAAGGCCATATTCAACAATCCAATATGCGTCATCCATTTGGAAAAACCTATTAAATGCTGTTCAGTACACAAGGGGGTGAAATGAATGCCTCTGGGTAACAAAGGACGCCAGCGGACAAGAACTTCCAAACAGGAACGCGGGCGCGACGCTGTCTGACGAGGTGTTCTATTCAGCGCCGGAATGAGATCTCGTTAGAGGTCACGGTCATGGTAAATCTTGCAAGGTTCTGAGCAGATCGTCAATAGCAGGAGACAGACAGACACGAGTTCTCCCTGTTCCACCTCTTAGCACTATGAGGTTATTGGCTGTATTCACACAGCCTCACCGCATTTCCATCTCCTTGAACAAAACCTCCATGGAAGATCATCACCTCTAGACCTAATGTCATCAAACACCATGTTTAATGAGTGCTCAGACCACGCCCCCCACAGGGAGGTCCTGAATCAGGCTAAGAAACAGTGTGAAGTTATTGAAATTGGGAGGTGAGGTTATTGAAACCGGTGTGAGGTTATTGCGCTGCATTTTTAATAGCAAAATGATGGGAAGAGAGTCTTGGAGAAACCAATTTAAAAAGAAATTCAACATCAGCAGTTCCCCACAACGATTCAGTCTCTGAACGCCTTTAGAAAGATGGGAAATAGATGAGGGCTGTGAAGTCAACCCTAAGCCCCTCAACCCCTTGATCACCTTTGGGGAAAACGATAAATATTTCATCCCAGTTAAGGAACCGGAGCGTGTCTTTAAGCTGTTTAGCAGTTAGCTTTGGGCAAAGGAATGTCACAAGATGGTGCGCCCTCCAAGAGAGGGATGGTTGTGATGAATAACCAATCACCCGAGTCATGAATTCACCCGAGTAATCCCCAAGAAAATAAATACATAAAAAATATTATTTCAAAAGAAACAGTAAATTCACTCGTCTTTCTTGTAAGGGCATCGCTTCAATTCAAATGTGAGTGCAAATATACAACATACTTCCCTGAACTTAAACAAGTAAGTTAACAAGCAAGCACTAAACACGAGTCATAATGATATATGGTGCCTGGAAATATTATCATAGAGCATCACAGTAGACGTTTAGCCCAACTTCTGGAAGTGGCTGATTTATAGCTTGTTCCATCCTTGGACAGTTCTGCACTGAAAGGCATTCCTCTCACTGTCAGCTGTGGCCGCTGGTCCTCACATGAATGGCTGAGGGCCAATTAATCGACTGGAGTGGGAATCAGACACTCATCAATCAATGGAGGAATCAATCATTCAATCAATGGGCTGAACCAAGCCATTGTTATCAGGGGGGTGTGGGGGCTTGGATGCATCCCGAGGAGTCAACAAAGTGGGCGGATCTGTCTCTGGTCTGATCTGGTCTGATCTGTCTCTGTCTTCTTGTCCTTGGAAATGTTCCGCTCTATTAAAACTGACCAATCGAGCTCTTTTATCCATGGTTACGAATTTCGGGGGAGAGGGAATATGCAGTATATACACAGTAGGTTGGGCCACTTAGAAATGTCCTTATTTTCAAAAGAAAAGCATTTTTCCAGTTAAAATAATCAATAATTAAATAAATCTAGACATTGTTAATGAGGTAAATTACTATTATAACTGGAAACCACCGATTTAGCAGTTAAGAGGGGTTGGGGGTGACCATGAAATATGCAGTTTAAAAAATATCATGCAGTTTTCAAAATGAAGATATCCTGCTCTTATTGCTTTTTGCAACTCATATTCTGAATAACAGTGAGTTTTCATGGAAACATTAAATGTTCAGAGGTGACACCAAACCTTTGAGCAGCAGTATACTGTATACATATTATATATACACTGACTTTTACATAGTCTAGTGTCATTCTGTTGCATTATTTTGGCAAACTGTCTGAAATGACGCAGAGAGCAGCTCCTATCTACTGCAGGTAAGCAGTACGCACCAGCCTGGAGACAGAACTCTGCATAACACACCCCACATGGGGACGAGTTATATAAAACCAAACACACCCCACATCGGGACGATGGTTATATAAAACCAAACACACCCCACATGGGGACGATAGTTATATAAAACCAAACACACCCCACATCGGGACGATAGTTATATAAAACCAAACACACCCCACATGGGAACGAGTTATATAAAACCAAACACACCCCACATCGGGACGATAGTTATATAAAACCAAACACACCCCACATCGGGACGATAGTTATATAAAACCAAACACACCCCACATCGGGACGATAGTTGTATAAAACCAAACACACCCCACATCGGGACGATGGTTATATAAAACCAAACACACCCCACATCGGGACAAGTTATATAAACCAAACACACCCCACATCGGGACGATAGTTATATAAAACCAAACACACCCCACATGGGGACGATAGTTATATAAAACCAAACACACCCCACATCGGGACGATAGTTATATAAAACCAAACACACCCCACATCGGGACGATAGTTATATAAAACCAAACACACCCCACATCGGGACGATAGTTATATAAAACCAAACACACCCCACATCGGGACGATAGTTATATAAAACCAAACAGACCCCACATCGGGACGATAGTTATATAAAACCAAACACACCCCACATCGGGACGATGGTTATATAAAACCAAACACACCCCACATGGGGACGATAGTTATATAAAACCAAACACACCCCACATCGAGACGATAGTTATATAAAACCAAACACACCCCACATCGGGACGAGTTATATAAAACCAAACACACCCCATATCGGGACGATAGTTATATAAAATCAAACACACCCCACATGGAGGGAGGGTGAGAGAGAGAGACATAGATAGATTAGAGAGATAAGAGTGATATGAGATAGATAGAGAGAGGGAGAGAGAGAGAGAGAGAGAGAGAGAGAGAGATAGATAGATAGATTAGAGAGACAGTGATAGATAAATAAGACAGACAGACAGACAGACAGACAGACAGACAGACAGACAGACAGACAGACAGACAGACAGACACACAGACAGATACGCTATTGATCCCCCCAGTGGGAAATTTGGTTAGTTATACAAAATAAAATATCCTTGGGTCTGAAAACATCACAACAACCCAAACAGGCCTATTGCTCAGCCTACAGCATGGCTTGTACAAAACACCCTCCATGTATAAATCTACCCTGTGACATTATTACCAACGAGTGATGGGGGAGCCTATCAAGGACGGTCCGAGAAGGGGCTGGGGTTTGGGGGTTGCAGGTTTGAAAGATGACAAGACTGCAATTAGCATGATGGAATAGATGTGGAGGCGGTACATTCTGGAAAGGTGTCATTCGACAGGCTGCCGTCCTCTCCGGGGACAGCGCCGGCCCGGCTGACGGGGCCTGCTCTCACCAGATTGCTTCGATCAATCACTTTACGCACAAAAGCTGCATTTTAAAAGGACCCATCTTCCGGGATAAGGATGCTTTTTTAATTGTTATGAGGGGACCGTTGCCATGAAACACCAGCCAGGGAGGGAGAAAAACGATTGTGTCCATGTGTTATTCTATGCTAGCTAAAAACCACCGTTCTGATGGTGGCCTGACTGTGAGGGCCTGTTTAAAAGAAATGAATGCAAGAAATTAATTTCGCACTATTTAGCTTTCAACATAATGACAAACCCACCCACACTCAGAATCGCCGACGTGGATAATGGGAAAGAATGTGCGAGTCCATTAGGCTACAACAGCACCTATGTCTTGAATGAATTATGTCTGCCCATAACTGTAACTATAAATGAACTGTATATCACTCAGAACAATGCCACAAAAGTAACACTGGTAAAAAATAACGCCAGAACAAACATAAATCAGAATTATTAACATTGATCGTCTAAGAAGGTACCAAGTAGCAGGCGTGTCGATCAATACCATTTTTGTGAAGACTAGCCATCTAAAAGAACGCGTTAAGCTGAATTGAACTTATCCAAGTCTATCAGGCAAGGAGAGCGGAGTGGAGTGGGGGGGGAGTGAGAGACTGCTTTTCTCTTGTATTCAGCCCAATGACAGACAGTCTCCGGGGTAATCGAGCTGAAGAGATTCGGGCGGTTGGACTGAAGGGCCATGGGTGATCGGGGTTAGAGAAGGCCCCCCAGAGAGGGGGGGAGAGAGAGGGAGAGAGAGAGAGAGAGAGAGAGAGGGAGAGGGAGAGAGAGAGAGGGTTAGAGAAGGCCCCCCCATCTCCTTTACACGGCAGAGCCAGATAAAAACTCTCCTGAGTCCACGGAGACACGGCTTCTGCTGCTGGTGGCACGGCTTAATGACAATGACTGGCTGCTCGTAAGGTATACGGCAGCACCCTGTATATATGTGAAGAGACCGCAGGTACTTGTACCCCTTAACTATCCCATCTACAGAAAAATCACACCTTCGGTTTAGTCATAAATATCTATAATATAAGAGTGCCCGTTCCCATGAAACCATGGAAACAAATAATTTCTCCCCGAGAGTTTGAGGTGAATCATGTCTGATTACACAACGTCCTCCTCCCACAATGGACGACACGCACTACCCCGCATGCACGGCAGCCATGACTGCGCCACATCATCCTCCCACGATGGATGATACACACTACCCCGCACGCACGGTATAGCCATGACTGCGCCACATCATCCTCCCACGATGGAAGACACACATTACGCTGCGGACCCCAGACACTTTTGCGTATTCTTAGCACACTGCAGAGGCGGCCAATTGAACGAGGGAGCCGGAGCCGGCTAAATTGGCCCTGACCTCTTTTCAAAAAACACATTTCTCCCTCTCCAAACCCTTTTTTTTTTTCCACACGCAAACTAGGATGTTTTATTTTCAACTTCACATGGGAGCTAGCCCAGTTTGTGAGCCCCAAGGTGCTCAGCTCGAACTCTAAATATAATCGTGAAGAGGCTCGGAGAGACCTATTTTTCTTGCTTTAAATTCCAGTCAGCTGACCTCCCCTTGCGGAGAAGAAGTGGGCACAATCACTCCAACCACACAAATGTACTCTTGAGAAGTTTCTCATTCTACCTCACTTACAAACTAGACACATAAGGAGTGTGCAATTTCAATTCCAATATAGATGTTTAGTCTTCAAACTTTGCCCTAGTCTTGCATAGCCAGAGGCATCTCCACACTTTGTTTATTGTTTGTTTTGTTTATACTGTGCCAGCGCAGTAAAACCAATATCGTCTTGGGCGGAGAGTTTGCTAAGTTGTTCACATAGTCTGGATTGAATCTGATTGGGCTGACAAAATAGTCCGTCGTCACTAATTGGACAGTAATAAACGAGGCTTATCCCCAAAACCTACAGTCGGTGAGTCAGACTAACATTTCCCTGACATTTGCGGATTGCTGTAACTTTCACTACAGTAGATGGTAAATGGTAAATGGACTGCACTTATATAGCGCTTTTCCACCTTAGCAGCACTCAAAGCGCTTTACAATGGCCTCTCATTCACCCATTCACACACACATTCATACACCAATGGCGGTAGCTGCCATGCAAGGTGCTAACCTGCTCATTGGGAGCAATTTGGGGTTAGGAGTCTTGCTCAAGGACACTTCGACATGTGGACAGTCGGAGCTGGGCTTCGAATCACTGACCCTTCGATCACTGAACGACCCGCTCTACCAACTGAGCTACAGCCGCCCAAAATGCACCATTTTGTGACATCAAAAGAAAAACATGCTTGCATATGGCTAATGGTAGTTGGCTAGCCAGTGCAGCAGTAAGCTAGCTGCACTTCGCGTGGTGACGTTCTCAAGACTCCGTGGGGAGGAGTGTCCACTAGACAGCAAAGCACTGGGAAGCGCCTGAGAAAAGCGATGGTATGACGTCACGGTCTTATACCGTCCGTTGAGGAAGATATTGCTTTCGTTAGTACTCGTACTAGAGCAAACCGAAGGCTTTGTAGTGCTAGTGCCGGCCCTGGAGGAGTGTGATTGCAGGGTGTGGCTGCCGTTGTGGTTGGGGTGAGGACGCGAAAAGTGACATTGGAGAGACATACGCGTCAGCAAGCTTTTAGTGAACTCATGTAGGCCACTGAAGAGAGTCCTTCGTTCTTCTAAGTTTCCTCAGGTTTATTTAGGAGGGCAGTTAAAAGGGTCGTGTGCGTCAGTGTGTGGTTTTACGGTGTCCAGATCCCGTGGTCAGCTATTTGACTTTAGGCCATTACAGGACCGACCTCAAGAGGTGACCTTAAACAGTGACATCTAATAACCTAATTCTACTACGCCAATGCATATAAGAAAATATGCCCTCGGCAGCTATATATAGGGACACAGGTTAATTTAATTCCATTTTGAATAATTCATTGGCCATAAACGAAACCTGGTGCCAGATAGCCGTGATAAGAGCATCTCACCTCCTCCTCCTCCTCCTCCTCCTCCTCCAGAGTGAAGATGTCCTTCCTCTTCACCGTCAGCAGCTCCAAGTCCCTCAGATCTTCATCCTCCTCCTCCTCCGCACCGAGGAGAAGCTCTTTAGGCCTTTCCGCCTCATCATCATCGCCGTCATCGTCCTCTTCCTCCTCGTCTGAGCCCTGGGAGTCGGAGGCTTCGGCGCTGCGTCCGTCTCCTCTGAACTTGGCCTTGAAGCTCTTTAGCTCCTCCTCCTCCTCCTCCTCCTGGGCCTCCTCTGGTCCTTGTCTGGCCCGTTCAGCCTTCTGTTTCAGGGCTGTGTTGAGGAAACGGACGCGCGGGGCCACAGCCAGACCCAGAGACCTGCCAACGCCACCCACAACACCGACGTTCAGCAATGCTCTCATTTAAACGGGGGGATTTAAACAATTCGATAGTAATTAATTAATTAATTAATATTTAGCCGATGCCAAATACTCATAATTGGAGAAATCGTGTCCCACCCCACCCCCCCTCTGCAGAGAAAGTCAGGCCTCGTGTGTTTGACTTTTGGTTTTGGAGATCATCTGAGCGAAGTGCGGTTCCGCGCGAGGAACGCTCTCGGCCCGTACTCACTCCGCGTACTCCTGGAGATCGAGCCGGAACACGTCGAACACGCCTTTGTTCTTCATGATGTAGACGGAGCGCAGGTATGCGACGAAGCACTGCAAATGAGAGGGAGGGAGAGAGAGAGAGAGAGAGAGAGAGAGGGGGAGAGAGGGAGGGAGAGAGGGACGGAGAGAGGGAGAGAGAGAGAGGGAGAGAGAGAGAGAGAGAGAGAGAGAGAGAGAGAGAGAGAGAGAGAGGGAGAGAGAGAGAGGGAGGGAGAGAGAGAGAGGGAGAGAGAAGAGAGAAGGAGAGAGAGAGGGGGGGGGAAGAGAGAGGGAGAGAGAGGGAGAGAGAAAGGGGGAGAGAGGGGTCAGCGGGATCTACACCGGCAATCTCATGCGAATGATGCACGGCACGGGGGAGAGGGGGAGCGTGAGAGGAGGGCGATAAATCAGGCGGCACAGCGCCGCCGAGATAACGGGCAGTCCTTTACTTGGAGTGGGCCGCGTCCTGGGGAGAGATGTGTCTGAAATGATGATTACATGCTCGGGATGGAACGAACCCGCGGCGCTCGGGCTGGCGTGAAATCGCCTCGTTTCGAGATGGAAATGGAAGGAGGCGAGCTACGGTCGCCCACAGAGACGGGGGTGTTAGCAACAACAGGGAAAACTGCCCCTTTAAAGATGTGTTTTTAAAAGTGGGTGTTGGTGGAGGAGAAAATGAACGCTTGTGATGTCATGCTCTTACATTGCGATTTTCCCAAGAGACATTTGTCAGGCGTTAGACGCTGACCACGCCTATCGCCCACGACGATACTGACCCTCTGGGCTAACTCAGTCCCTGAAAATACTGACCGTCTGGGCTAACTCAGTCCCTGAAAATACTGACCCTCTGGGCTAACTCAGTCCCTGAAAATACTGACCCTCTGGGCTAACTCAGTTCCTGAAGATACTGACCCTCTGGGCTAACTCAGTCCCTGAAGATACTGACCCTCTGGGCTAACTCAGTTCCTGAAGATACTGACCCTCTGGGCTAACTCAGTCCCTGAAGATACTGACCCTCTGGGCTAACTCAGTCCCTGAAGATACTGACCCTCTGGGCTAACTCAGTCTAACTCAGTCTAACTCAGTCCCTGAAGATACTGACCCTCTGGGCTAACTCAGTCTAACTCAGTCCCTGAAGATACTGACCCTCTGGGCCCGTTCCTTCTGCTCCTTCTCCTGGGCCAGGAACGCCTCCAGCTTCTGCTGCACACCCTGTAGCTTCTCCGGATTCACCCTGAGACACAAGAACACACGCACACCATGCTATTAACGGACTAAGAGCCCATCCATGGAAGGGCACTAACCTCAAAGGCGATCTATGTGTGATTTATTGTGAATTAAGTTTCCTTTACTTCAATCTAAAGGCGCAGTAAACCATAAAAAGCTTTTAAAGGTGCGTATTATCGTGATCATTGCTCGAGCTGGAAGGAGTCAGCAGATTTTTCACATACTAATTCTTCGCAGCTATTGCCAGGAAATGTAATCAATATGCTATATGCAGCTGTGCTGGCCATATACTGTACTTTCGGCACAAAGTCTTCAACTCGCATTATTTCTCATGGTCTCACTTGACCCAACAAGAAAGATTCTCTCCCGCCAGACTCTCCTAGGACCAACACACCCAGAGAATACTCTTTTTACATCTCAAATATGGATCCAAACGTGTGTCCTAGACAAGGCATCCAATATTGCTACATTCATGTGGTATCGGAATAATCGGAAAAACGAGTTCCCGACTGGGAAAATTCACATGAACTCAAGTCTGAACAACAAGTCGGCGAAAAGTTTGGTACACGAGTTGTGACGTCATAGGCAGGAAGTAGAGGACGAAAGTAGGTTAAATGTTTAGTTGTGGTGGTAATGAACGGTTTATTTTTTGCTCACATGTAATTTGTGAGGTAAGCCATATGGTATTAGGTTGTAACCGTTAGCTGCTGTCCACGTATAGTCAGGTAAAGCAATATCTTTGTGCTTCAGGGAATCCTTTGCTCTTTATTGTCATGCAAAAACTAGAAACAGCTACCAGCGGGTTGTTTAAACGCCCTGGGTAATAAAAAACATTATCTTCTTTGTAGCATCCATGTTGTTCCCATATTGTGACTTAAAAGCTGATGAACACACCGATGGTGGAGGAACGACTTGACTTAGCTTGGGAAATTGAGGAGCATGTGAATGCAGCATAAGGGCAGCACACACAGGCGAAAGTAATATTTACCGGGCGAATGACCAGCGTGTTGTGTGGGCAGTGCTGGATGTGACGCACACAAAACCAGTTGGTTTGTAGTCCGTTTGGGCTTGAGTTGGCAGCCATTGTTGTGAATGTGGTTCTCACGACTGATAACTGTATGTCACTTTACTAAGTTTTGATATGTTTTCCTGCAAGAAAGTAAACCAGCAGATTCGAACTATGTGGTCAGTTTAGCAAAATAGTCTGTTTCCATGTCTTCTACGAATATTAAATTTGCCTATATGTGACCGCACCATAAGCCCTTTTCACAGCAGCCATTTTGACATGTCAAAGCAGGGTAAACACAGGTGGAATCAATTAAATTAATTCTGGTCTCATTCTATTAAATGTTTCACAGCCATTCCAGTGAGCCAGCATGCACAATATCTGCACTGGCCCACCTAAATCCTAAACGGAACAGGGCCGTAATTAATGCAATTAATTACACCTGTGTTTACCCTGAATGTTTTAAGATGATCGCTCATAAACCTGCACCGCTTACTTCACCGCCGGGGAGTGATTTTTTTATGCACAAATCCCCTAATCTGAGAATCCTACCAGTACATTGGCAACATCACCGGCCCATAATGCATTGGACTTCCTCTGTAACAGGGTCTAGCAGGCAGCCCGCTGACTGGCACAATAACACCTGGCGCTCGCTTGGCAGAGGGGAGAGAGGGCTCAGCCAGCAGTCTTTCCCCTCCAGCGCCCGCTAGCGTCACACCAGCCTCGGGAGACGGAGGGGAGGGGAGGACAGCGTGGTGGGGAGGGACAGACGGAGGGGAGGACAGCATGGTGGGGAGGGACAGACGGAGGGGAGGACAGACGGAGGGGAGGACAGCATGGCGAGGAGGGACAGACGGAGGGGAGAGGAGGACAGCATGGTGGGGAGGGACAGACGGAGGGGAGGACAGCATGGTGGGGAGGGACAGACGGAGGGGAGGACAGCGTGGTGGGGAGGGACAGACGGAGGGGAGGACAGCGTGGCGGGGAGGGACAGACGGAGGGGAGGACAGCGTGGCGGGGAGGGACAGACAGAGGGGAGGACAGCGTGGCGGGGAGGGACAGAGACATTTTTTTAGCTGCTAAATGCTGTCTCATGGTTAGCTACCAACACCTCTGTCTCAAGGTTAGTTCGAGACCAGTGGAATTGTTTAATAATTAAGTCATGGGGGTACAAGGGACATCAACCCGTGCAACAATTAGCCAAAATAATAAAACAGCTGAGCATTCCCAGATCATATGGGTGAATGTACCGGGGGTTCCAAGAGGACACAATTCAGTTGGGATTTTGAGATAAATTCATCAGAAATAATTGACTGGGAGTACAGTATTAACTATGTACATAATTATAATGAATCATTTGGTGATTAGGGTTACGAGATGACAGAAAAATATTCTCCCACACCATCTTCCAATTAATTGTATTCGGTGAAACAGAGAGGTCATGACACCAGCGAATTTCAACTTGTAAACGTTTTTCTGCAGCTTTAATAATACAAGTATAAAGACTGGAAACCAACCCCTTTGTGGACTTAGTTGTACAAAGTTTGTGCAAGGGATGGGTCTCCACGTCTTGACCCCAGGGGACCCCATATGCTCTTAAAGTGCTACGAAGCTGTAAATAAAACAAGAAAGAAGTGCCAGGTAAGCTGTAATGAGCCTGAATGACGGCAAGCTAGTGCTATCCCAAATATCAGAAAGACTATTGATCCCTTTATCCCTCCATTGGGGAAAGGAAATTGGGCGCCCTCCACCTGTTTCGCAATTGATTCAAAGTTGTTTGTGGAAGTAGCTTGTAAAGAAGGGTAAATGTCTAAGCCCAAATATTTACATTTGTGAACTACCGGAATATTAGTATGAAGTGTAGCAGTTCTCACAGCAGCGTTATTCAAAGGAAGCAAAGCAGATTTAGCCCAATTGATTTTGTATCCAGATATGCTGCCAAAATGATCAAAAATAGGCAGAAGATGAGAGGTTGATTGTACCGCATCCCCCAGAAAAAGTAATATGTCATCTGCGTATAACGAAATATAGTGGGCAGTATTATGAACTGTAATTGGTGACTGATGCACCACTTGGACCATGGGTTCTAAGGATAGGGCAAATAGCAGAGGAGAAAGAACACAACCTTGTCTGGAGCTTCTAGAAACTGGAAATTGAGAAGAGCACCGATTGGCAGTCATCACCATTGCAGTGGGAGAGGAGTAGTGTCTGAATCATATTCATAAACTAAACTCTTTCCCATACCAGGCATTTCTCTGCATCTAAAGAGAGTACAGCCCAAGGGGTTGGGCAAGCAGGGGCTGCATCTATAATATGTCGAAGTCTGCAGATGTTGTCTGATGATAGGTAAGATTTTATAAACCCAGTCTGTTCAGGATTTATGAGCTGAGCCATAAAAGGCTTCAGACAAAGAGCCAGCATCTTGCATGCGTATAATTTCACATCTGCATTCAGGAGAGAAAGAGGACGGTAATTAGCACATTCACTCGGGTCTTTGCCCTTTTTAACAAGTAATATTGGCTGTATTAGGCAGAAATCCATGTTGTGCAGAGTAATGAGAGGCTTTTCATTCACAATATCCCTCTGTTTTGATAAGAGTGAAATTGTTTCTTCTCTTTGATAAAAGAGTGACATAGAAGTCAGAAACCCTGACAGCGCTGTTTTTTTTTTTGGCATTCTTTATTTTAGAAATGTTTCGTGGCAGAGACGGGTCTGTGCTGGCGTTGATGCGTCTGTCCTAGACATGTCTGTCCTGTCTACGGGGTCAAGGTCAAACAGACAGACAAAGGGAGACGGGGAAATTGGGCGGCGCTTCCCCCCCCCTCCTCTCCCTTCATTAAGGACTAATCCCAATTTCATTTCATTTCTAAGGACTTTGAGTTCACCCTCCAGACAGCGCAATTAATTGGGTAACCAGGAGCAAGCGTCTCTCTGGCACAAAAGAAATCTATAATCAATACGACGTGAAAGGAAGTTAAATCCCTTGGGGGGGGGGGGGGGGGGGGGGGAG
>NC_140234.1:22372966-22482966 GCF_949987555.1 Borostomias antarcticus
AGAGAGAGAGAGAGGCGGACAGAGAAAGAGAGAGCGAAGAGGAGGGGGAGGAGGGGAGAGACCAGCAGGAGGAGGCCGCTCCAGAGATATTAGTCAGAGGAGAGCCCACCTACGGCCCACGTTCCACCGCTACGGCGCTTCCCCGCGTGACTCATCACACCCCCGGCGCGGCCGAAACTACGGGCGCTGCCGGGGTTACACGCCACTTACTGGATCCTGCTGATGGGGACCTTCTTCTCCCGCAGCTGAGCCGTCATGGCCGCCTCCTCCGAGGGCAGCAGCACCAGCAGAGCCTCCCCGCCCTCCTTGTATCTGTGAGGGAGAAGAAGAAGAAGAAGAAGAAGAAGCCGTTAGTCGGAGCTGCTGAACAAAGATGGTGGACTGGGGCATTCTTTGCCGTGTTTGTCAAAGGTCTCGCTGGATCGGTGAAATATCTCCCCAAAAAAGTTTCACGGCTTCCCTTCGCGTCCGTTTTGAGATATTTCTCCGATGCAGTGAGACCTTCTGACAAACAAAATGAAGAATGCACCGGAAGAATTTAAGGAGCGAGGAGGAGGTGCGCGTCCGTTTCAAAGAGCCAGCAGCGTCACGGTCTTCACAGTAGACTGGGGGTCGGACTGGACTGAAATATGTCCAATGGGCTGTTCCCAAAAATGCCAACCAGGTGGACCCAGTAGCACCAGCAGAGGACATGGTCTAACGCTGTAACACCAACAGAGGACATGGTCTGAACGCAGTAGCACCAGCAGAGGGGGATCTGAACCCAGTAACACCAGCAGAGGGGGGTCTGAACCCAGTAACACCAACAGAGGGGGATCTGAACCCAGTAACACCAGCAGAGGGGGGTCTGAACCCAGTAACACCAGCAGAGGGGGGTCTGAACCCAGTAACACCAACAGAGGGGGGTCTGAACCCAGTAACACCAACAGAGGGGGATCTGAACCCAGTAACACCAGCAGAGGGGGGTCTGAACCCAGTAACACCAACAGAGGGGGATCTGAACCCAGTAACACCAACAGAGGGGGATCTGAACCCAGTAACACCAGCAGAGGGGGGTCTGAACCCAGTAACACCAGCAGAGGGGGATCTGAACCCAGTAACACCAGCAGAGGACATGGTCTGAACGCCAGGATGGCCAGTGATCTCTGTGGAGACAGACCTGTGTTGAGTCTCTACAGAGACAGAGGTGTGTTGAGTCTCTACAGAGACAGAGGTGTGTTGAGTCTCTACAGAGACAGAGGTGTGTTGAGTCTCTACAGAGACAGAGGTGTGTTGAGTCTCTACAGAGACAGAGGTGTGTTGAGTCTCTACAGAGACAGAGGTGTGTTGAGTCTCTACAGAGACAGAGGTGTGTTGAGTCTCTACAGAGACAGAGGTGTGTTGAGTCTCTACAGAGACAGAGGTGTGTTGAGTCTCTACAGAGACAGAGGTGTGTTGAGTCTCTACAGAGACAGAGGTGTGTTGAGTCTCTACAGAGACAGAGGTGTGTTGAGTCTCTACAGAGACAGAGGTGTGTTGAGTCTCTACAGAGACAGAGGTGTGTTGAGTCTCTACAGAGACAGAGGTGTGTTGAGTCTCTACAGAGACAGAGGTGTGTTGAGTCTCTACAGAGACAGAGGTGTGTTGAGTCTCTACAGAGACAGAGGTGTGTTGAGTCTCTACAGAGACAGAGGTGTGTTGAGTCTCTACAGAGACAGAGGTGTGTTGAGTCTCTACAGAGACAGAGGTGTGTTGAGTCTCTACAGAGACAGAGGTGTGTTGAGTCTCTACAGAGACAGAGGTGTGTTGAGTCTCTACAGAGACAGAGGTGTGTTGAGTCTCTACAGAGACAGAGGTGTGTTGAGTCTCTACAGAGACAGAGGTGTGTTGAGTCTCTACAGAGACAGAGGTGTGTTGAGTCTCTACAGAGACAGAGGTGTGTTGAGTCTCTACAGAGACAGAGGTGTGTTGAGTCTCTACAGAGACAGAGGTGTGTTGAGTCTCTACAGAGACAGAGGTGTGTTGAGTCTCTACAGAGACAGACCTGTGTTGAGTCTCTACAGAGACAGAGGTGTGTTGAGTCTCTACAGAGACAGAGGTGTGTTGAGTCTCTACAGAGACAGAGGTGTGTTGAGTCTCTACAGAGACAGACTCAACACTCTCATCCACCCCTACTCCTCCAGCCGGTCCCTGAGGTCGTCCGACCAGGGGCTCCTGGTGGAGCCTCGGACCAGGCTAAAGACTAAGGGTGACCGAGCCTTTGGGGCGATGCCCCCTAGGATCTAGAATGCCCTACCCCAGGACCTGAACTCTTTTAAATAAAACTCTTGAAGACCCACCTGTTCAGACAGACTTTTGGCGATCTGTAGCCCAACTATTGACCCCCCCCCCCCCCCGATGTTGTCATGATTTTTGTCTATGTGAACTGTATGTTTATTTTAATTCTCCACTGTAAAGCACTCTGTGCACTCGTGCAGAGAAGAGCGCTCTATAAATAAAGTTTTACTTACTTTTACTTTACTTACTAGAGGTGTGTTGAGTCTCTGTGGCGGCAGAGCTGTGTTGGGGCCGGATCACACTTGTGGAAGATGCTGCTGCTTCAGCTACCAACACCACACACACACACACACACTCTCCCCATCTCTCACACAGACTACTCGCTCGCTCGCATGCACGCACACACACTCACTCACACTCTCTCTCTCTCTCTCCATCTCTCACAGACTAACCACCCCCCCCCCCCCACACACACACACACACTTTCCCCATCTCACAAGCAGACTACTCATATACATTCTGAACCACTAGCCAGCATCTGTCCTTGGCTCTGCCTCAAACCCCATCTCTCTCCCTCTCTCTCCGTCTTCCTCTCTCTCCCTCTCTCTTCCTCTACCTCTCCCTCTCTTCCTCTCCCTCTCAAATCTAATAAATGTACAGAGTGGGAACCAGCTCCCTCACGAAGTGGCTTATTGAACAGCCTCCAGACTCATACAAATGGCTGATAACAATAAGCTCGGAACGAAAGAGAGAGCGTTTGTTTTGCTTCCCGATCCGTCTGAGGTGGCATGAAAGACGCCTCCCGTCCCGACGTCTCAGGAGCTCGGCGGAGACTCGCCACGCTGGGGACCGGGGACACGGAGACGGTTGACAAAGATAACGCAGAGTTAATGTTGGGGACGCAGCGGGACTGTGCTACTTACTCAAACACTCCGGGCGGTGTTGGTGGAGAGGAGAGAGTTAGTTCCTGAACAAAGTTGGGTGGTGTTGGTGGAGAGGAGAGAGTTAGTTCCTGAACAACGTTGGGCGGTGTTGGTGGAGAGGAGAGAGTTAGTTCCAACAACGTTGGGCGGTGTTGGTGGAGAGGAGAGAGTTAGTTCCTGAACAATATTGGGTGGTGTTGGTGGAGAGGAGAGAGTTAGTTCCTGAACAATATTGGGTGGTGTTGGTGGAGAGGAGAGAGTTAGTTCCTGAACAACCTTGGGTGGTGTTGGTGGAGGAGAGAGTTAGTTCCTGAACAACGTTGGGTGGTGTTGGTGGAGGAGAGAGTTAGTTCCTGAACAACGTTGGGTGGTGTTGGTGGAGAGGAGAGAGTTAGTTCCTGAACAACGTTGGGTGGTGTTGGTGGAGAGGAGAGAGTTAGTTCCTGAACAACGTTGGGTGGTGTTGGTGGAGAGGAGAGAGTTAGTTCCTGAACAATATTGGGTGGTGTTGGTGGAGAGGAGAGAGTTAGTTCCTGAACAACCTTGGGTGGTGTTGGTGGAGAGGAGAGAGTTGGTTCCTGAACAACGTTGGGCGGTGTTGGTGGAGAGGAGAGAGTTGGTTCCTGAACAACGTTGGGTGGTGTTGGAAAAGGCGGGGCTACGTTCTGAATTGCATACTTCCATACTATATAGGATGTAGTACATAGTATGCCACATGCAGTATAGCAAAAATACCAGGATGTCCTACTACATCCGGTTGTATGTTGCAGAATGGAAGCCAGCACACTTTTCTGGCCATTCTGACCCACAATCCTGCGCTCGGCAGAAATGACCTCACACGTGCGAGTGGCGCCGGCGGCGTTGTTGTGAATCCCGACTCTGGACAAACGTCACCTTACGGACTGCGACGGATGTGGTCAAATTTCAAGGCGCGATGCTATGACGAGGTAGCATGTCCCGATTGGATGCGTACTGTGTGGAGTATGCGTACTTTCTAGGGCAGCTGTAGTACGTACTGGGAGTAAAGATTAGAAGTGTGTGATTTGGAACGCAGCGGTGGCTGCTTCCCAAACAGCTCGGGGGAAGGGAGGCGTCTTGTCATTGTTTGGTATGTTTCACTAATGCACCGGCTGACGTGACACGAACTCTCACTCTCTCTCTCTCGTACGTACGTGCACACAAAGTTTCACTCGAGCGCGCGTACTGATACTACATATTCACACGCACGCACACACACACTATGGTTCTCTCTCTCTCCTCACCTCGACTCCCAGAGGGTGCCATCAGAATGTGCAATTATACACACGCACTCACTCACACACGCACGCACTCACACACACACACACACACGCACACACATTCTCTCTCTCTCCTCACCTCAGAGCTGCTGCTGGACTCCCAGAGGGTACCATCAGAATGTGCAATTATACACACGCACACACTCACTCACACACACGCACACACACAAACACACGCGCACACAAACACACACACGCACGCACACACACACACACACACACACAAACGCACGTACGCACGCACACACACTACACACAACCATGAGTCAGCACTGCAGCCGGGCAAGCAGTCAATCACAGCGGAGAGATCCCCCTCTTACCTCCCCGCGGGTAGCTAACCCAGCTCCGCGAGCACGGCGACGTACGCAAAACGCACGCCGCGAGAGCGCTGGGAGCCCAGCCGCGCTTTTCACCGCGACGCCGGCCCGGCGCATGACTAATAACCGCCCACGCCCAAGCCTCCTGGGTCTCTCGGCGCTCGTCGTTTTTCGGTTCAGTTATCATCGAGCTCGGAAGGGCGCCGGCCCGATCAACCCGCCGCAGGGGGAGGCGTTGGGCCGGGTCACCGAGGAGGAGGCGCGAGGGCCCTCCGGACGTCACGCACGTGAGGCTCAAGCCGTCCATGTTGCGGCGGCGTGATGACCGTCTGAGGCGTCGAGCGACCGTCGGGACAGAAATGGGACGGCGCAACGCTGCCATCTAGTGGTGAGGCGCGTATGCGCGCCGTAAGATGAGGGGAAAAAGCTGTAGAGAGGAATGCGGAGGGGAGGTTTGCCTCCGCCTCATCGGGGTCAGAGGGGGTTGTGGGTGTGGCGTGCGGGGCGAGGAGGCAGCGTTACCTGGCGGTTCGTCCGACCCGGTGGATGTAGGTGTTGGCGTCCTCCGGACAGTCGTACTGCAAGACCCAGTTCACCGCGGGGAAATCTGGAAAACGGGACACACAAAACCAGGTTCTCCATCTGTCCCTCTGTCCATAACAACACATACAGCATTTAACATGAACCCTGTCCCTATACCCACCCAGGAACTAATACAAAACTAACATTTCAAACATCCCTTTTCACACTTTGGACCACGGTTTGAAACGGCTCCCATCTAGCTTTGTGATCCCGAGAATTCAGTTTGTCTCCGCAGATCGGTCCTAATTTCCCCCTACATCGAACAATTTCTCTCAGATTATGTTTTGACCGGGCCAATCAGGGACTGTGTTCTGCCTGCTGTTCTGCCCCCCGGTAGAACGTAGCCCCCGATTGGTTACTGTAGTTGATTGCTGACTCGTTAAAAACGATTAAACAAATACAAGAGAATGCACAAAATGTCTCTGAGGAAAAGACGTTTTCACCGTTCTATCGACTGGATTTGGCAAAGTTTTATTTACGCTATTTGGCTGAAGTTTTAGTTAATTTAATCAGGGACCATGTACAAAAAAAACCATTCACGTCAATTAATGAGAAAAGATGTATTAGAGTGTAGCTAATTAGTCAATTCCCATCTGCTGTCCCTGGGCAGGTTAAGCATGCTAAATATGAATAGGTCAGTCTGTCAGGGGAAGTCCTCCTGCCCACTGAGATCGTTTGAGGAAGGGGGAAGAGGGGACGGATATGTGGAGCTCGCTAGATCAGGATGGTCTCACGAGGCTCGCTCCCGTCCCCAACCCCCCTCCTCCTACCCAGGCCCCTCCTCTTACCCAGGCCCCTCCCCCTACCCAGGCTCCTCCTCTTACCCAGGCCTCTGGCCGCGATGTCGGTGGCGAAGAGCACGGCGCTCTTCTTCCTGATGAAGTCGTTGTAGACCTCCACCCTCTTCATCTGCTGCTGCTTGCCGTGGAGCGCCAGGATGGGCATGCCCGGGCGCAGGCGGCAGAACACGCGGAACAGATACTGGACCTACGGAGGGAGGGAGAGAGGCGAAGAGGTAAAGAGATAGAGAGAGAGGGTATGCATTCATCTAGTTCCATTCCATATGTGATGGACAGCAGATGGGAGGAGCTTACCAATGACCCTCGCAGATGGGAGGAGCTTACTCGCTCGTTCAATACCAATGCACGTTTTTGACAACCTGGACCTTATTTACGACATATTATAAGACGTTTGACTCACCGAGATCACTTTGGTGTAGTTCGGAGGCATGTAGAAGAAATTTTAAATCCAGCGCGAGCCAGTATATCCATGTAATGGCGGTGGTCGGGGCACTTAGAATGCAGTTTCTAAAAATCTATTTTCTGCCGCGAAACGGTTGTTTTCATCAATCTGTCTTGATGAATCGCTAGTTGTGCTTACATAGAGCATGCCTGTTGTGGTTTTCACATGCCATGATCTTTAGAAACGTCTTTCGAAACTAAATAGCTTCCTCACTTGCTCCAGCACTAATGCGCACAGCGCGCAATCGTTGCTCCAGCATGCTGTGCGCATGCGTGCTGGAGCAAGTGAGGAAGCTATTTTTGTGTCTAAAGACGTTTCTAAAGATCATATTACAGAGGCATGTGAAATACCACAACAGGCCTATGCTCTCTATGTAAGCACAACTAGCGATTCATCAAGACAGATTGATGAAAACAACCGTTTTGCAGCAGAAAATAGATTTTTAGAAACTGCATTCTAAGTGCCCCCACCACCGCCATTACATGGATATACTGGCTCGCGCTGGATTTTAAATTTCTTCTACATGCCTCCGAACTACACCAAAGTGATCTCGGTGAGTCAAACGTCTTATAATATGTCGTAAATAAGGTCCAGGTTGTCAAAAACGAGCATTGTCCTTTAACAACCCTGACCCTTACGCCCCTAACCCTAACCTCCCTAACCCCGGAGACCAGATAAAGGAGCTTTTGACCCTAACCTCCCTAGTCCTTACCCCGGAGACCAGATGAAGCTTAGACCCTCACCTCTTTGCAGCAGGCGAAGAAGACGATGACCTTCTTCTGCAGGTGGCTCCTGATGAAGGAGTAGAGCATGTTGACCTTCTGGTGCAGCTCACACACCACGTAGTTCTGCTCCAGGGTGGCCGGGGTGCTGGGGGACACACACACACACAGCAGGGGGTTCGATACGGGTCAGAACCGGTAACGATGACGTCATAGTGGCTTATTAGACACACACGGCGAAGATAATAAGGATAATTTTCAAAAGCAAACCACAAAATTGAGCACAAAAAAGGAACATTTCGAAGTGGACTGTGAATCTAGGGCACTTGCTGGCGTGTTGCATCATGTTGGGGAGGTCCAGCTTTGCGCTGCAGTGACATGATAAGGCTGTCTACGAAAAACCAACGAACCCGTTGGTCTCTCCCTCCCCCTCTGTCTTTTTTTCTCTCCCTCTCCCCTCGACCTCCCCCCTCCTCTCTCTCCCTCTCGCCTCCTCTCTCTCCACCACCCTCTATCCTTCCCCCCTTCTCTCTCTCCCTCTCCACCCCTCTCCCTCTCTCTCCACCCTTCTCTCTCCCTCTCCACCACCCTGTCTCCTTCCCCCCTTCTCTCTCTCCCTCTCCACCCCCTCTCCTCTCCACCACCCTCTCTCCTTCCCCCCTTCTCTCTCTCCCTCTCCCCCCTCCTCTCTCCCCCTCTCTACCCCTCTCCGTCTCTCCACCCTACTCTCTCTCCACCCTCCTCTTCCTCTCTCTCCACCCTTCTCTCTCTCTCTCCCTCCTCCCTTCCCCCTCTCCCTCTCCCCCCCCCCCCCTCCTCTCCCTCCCTCCTCTTCTCTGCTGCGGTGTGTCTGTGCTTACTGCCCAATAAACTCGAGGGAAGAACCAAGGACAAAGAACCGAGAGCAGCATCAACACAAAGACCATCCGTATCAGCAGAGATCTCAACAGGAGCGGAGCTCGAGAGAGAGAGAGAGAGAGAGAGAGAGAGAGAGAGAGAGAGAGAGAGAGAGAGAGAGAGAGAGAGAGAGAGAGAGAGAGAGCGTGAGGGGGGTTCACGATGACCAAAGACTCACCATCGAGACACTGAAGTCGCTGACGTTGACATGGAACGCCGCGCTAGACTGCATTTCCACTCGTGTCAGGTTTAACAGGACGGTTCGTCTAAATTACAAAATGGCCGTGCTGTTTCCCATCCTTCCTTCAACCTTAATTGAGGGTTTGTGTAAGAAAATAGGAGCACGCTACTCGGCTGGCTTCTTTCATAATCTGTTCAAAGTCGCGGGTGTTTATATTAAAATGATAGATGGCTCTTGTCCAAGACACACTCTCAAAGTTCAACTGGCCCCCGCGCTGCCAAAACTGATCAAAGTGTCTGATCGGGACATAATGACCTGACAAATGTGCTTGGCGCTCGCTCGGCCTGCAGCCCTTTTTTGGGGGGAACTGTCGTCTTTCACGGACGGCGCTCAAATTAACTTTTAGGGGATCGGTTCTGCCGCGACACGCTTGTGACAGAGCTACCATCGAGAACCCCGGTCAGCGTAGAACGCGGCGCGGGCCGTCGGAAGCGGTTCCCCACCTGAACTTGGCCGACTCGTGGACCGAGATGTACTCGGGGTCTCGGAGGCTGAGGCGAGCCAGGTCCTTCACCGACTTGGTCTGCGTCGCCGAGAACAGCAGCGTCTGACGCGTCTTGGGCAGGTTCTCCACGATGGCGTTGACGGTGTCGGCGAAGCCCATGTCCAGGATGCGGTCGGCTTCGTCCAGGACTGGGGGAGGGGTTAGAGGGAAAGGGCTTGTCACGTGAACGTGGGGATTGAGGCTGTTTCTTGGCTCCGCCTCCCTTCGCTGAGAACGATCCAACGGCTCGGAACCCATACTATCTGAGTGAACCTTAACTGACATGTAGCACACAACGCTGTCACAATATACAGGGTTTTCACAACTCCTTACACGTCAAATTCAAGGACTTCAAATGATTGTTTGAACATTTTTTGCTGCTGATCGAAATAAACTATTTTCATTCATTCATTCAGACTTTTCAATGACTTTCAAAGCCCAACCCAATTCAAGTTCTTGACATGGCATGCTTCCTATGCATGTAAAGTACAATGGGAATAAACGAAACCTGATTCTGATTCAAACAACATATTAAGGGTTAATCACATATATATCAATCAAGCTCTTGCATGAGCAGTCTGAGGGCGTGGCAGCTTGCGGCGGTGAACAACGTACCCAGCATGAGGAGGTCGGAGGCGTGGAAGGCCGCCGTCTCGTCCATGTGCTGGAGGAGACGCCCGGGCGTGCAGATGATGATGTTGGTGCGGTGGATCCTCTCAGACTCGGTCTTCAGGTCCTTAGGCAACATCAGAGAGGTGTGTTACACATCAGAGAGGTGTGTTACACATCAGAGAGGTATGTTACACACTGTAACAAAAGAAGCGAATTGTGCGTATCATTTGTGAAAAATGGAGCTCAGACCTCCGTCCGTGAGTGTCTCGCGGCTCTGTGCGCGCGCACGTTTGGTATTTCTGCATTCAAAGTGACCTTCCCATGTTGAGATATGGCCGTTTCAACCCTCCGCATTGACAATGAATGGGGGGGATTTTTCACTCCTGAGCCTAAGTCCAAAAAATGAATGGAGGTGAATTGACGGCTCTGTGGCGCCCCCCTCAGGTCGCAGGTGGTGGGGCGCGGGTAGGTGCACTCCAGGCTCTCCCCTTGCACCCCCCAGTTTCATTTAAATCACGGATCCGCCCCTTGATTCGGATCTGCTCCAAAATGTCATGGGTTCTAAGGTGGCCCATCCTACAACTCCGGGTTCTAAGGTGGCCCATGCTACAGCCTTGGGTTCTAAGGTGGCCCATGCTACAGCCCTGGGTTCTAAGGTGGCCCATGCTACAGCCCTGGGTTCTAAGGTGGCCCATGCTACAGCCTTGGGTTCTAAGGTGGCCCATGCTACAGCCCTGGGTTCTAAGGTGGCCCATGCTACAGCCCTGGGTTCTAAGGTGGCCCATGCTACAGCCCTGGGTTCTAAGGTGGCCCATGCTACAGCCCTGGGTTCTAAGGTGGCCCATGCTACAGCCCTGGGTTCTAAGGTGGCCCATGCTACAGCCCTGGGTTCTAAGGTGGCCCATGCTACAGCCCTGGGTTCTAAGGTGGCCCATGCTACAGCCCTGGGTTCTAAGGTGGCCCATGCTACAGCCCTGGGTTCTAAGGTGGCCCATGCTACAGCCCTGGGTTCTAAGGTGGCCCATCCTACAACTCCGGGTTCTAAGGTGGCCCATGCTACAGCCCTGGGTTCTAAGGTGGCCCATGCTACAGCCCCGGGTTCTAAGGTGGCCCATGCTACAGCCCTGGGTTCTAAGGTGGCCCATGCTACAGCCTTGGGTTTAATGAAAATCCGTCTGGTAGTTTTTGTGTAATCCTGCTAGCAAACCAATAAACCACCCGACCAACACACGCCACCGAAAAACATGACTTCTCGCCTCACGCTGTCGCGGACGGAGGTCATAACTCTGGGTCAGTCTGGCTCTGAGAGCCACAGTTAATGTTTATTTTGACCAATAATTATGGTTAATATTAATGGAGATGAAAACATTGTAGTAATATTAATAGCAGCAGGTCAAAACTAATAACCATGATGCTTGCTTTACTAGCAAATTTTTAAAAACAGCTACATGTAGACAACATGAATCAGAGTGGATATCTCACTATTGCTACTATATAATTCTCTCTGGGATATAAACAAAACACTTGTTTGCCATTACAGCCCTATTGCAGCCCTGTTACAGCCCTGTTACAGCCCCATTACAGCCCCATTACAGCCCCGTTACAGCCCTGTTACAGCTCCGTTACAGCCCTATAGGCAATGGTACCTTTCCTCCGATGACGAGGCCAGCGGAAAACTCATGGTTCTTTCCCACTTTGCGGAGCACTTCAAAGGTCTGGTAGGCCAGCTCTCTGGTGGGAGAGATGATGAGCGCTCCCAGACCGTCCACGGCCGTCCACTGATGACGGTACAAACATTCCAACACCTGGAAAGGGCAACAGCCTCAGTTAGTCTACCGACGCAACAGGCTCAAATCCCAAACACTTCAACGACGACATTACAAAAGCCTGTACTGAAATTAAGGCAGAGGCCGCTATTCATCAGTGTGATTTGAAGGAAGCCATTGAGAGCGTAACCACACTACTAGAGGGAGTGTTTGCAACACCACTACAACACAGATACATCAGCGTACTCACAGGGATGAGGAAGGCCAGGGTCTTTCCAGAGCCGGTCTTCGCAGCGCCCAACACATCTTTCCCTTGCAAAGCGAAGCCGATGGTCTGCCTCTGGATCTCTGTGGGCTGTCGATACTGCACTTCTAATAGACCTGGGGAGAATTCAATCAACGTCAACTACAATGTCATCGAGACAACACTGAAAATTATGGGGGGAAAACTCTGCACTCTTGGGCCAATGGCCTTAGCCTCAGGTAGCACATGCGTAGGAGAACAGGGACTGAGTGAAAGGAAAGAAGGTCCCACACGCCGCTGATAGCTTGCAAAATAGAACTTACTTTAGTAAGATGCACATTTTAATCCCTTAGGATCTTCCGGATGGATATGTTGTGTGTGTCGTATTATTTTTGCAAGCTATGAGCAGTGTGTGGGACCTTCTTTCCTTTTATTCAACACTAAAAGGGTGAGATGATGGTTCATACTGGATGACAATACATGTTTTTGGAACCGTGTCAGCAATCACGGATCACGATTTGTAGATGTTACCTCTCAATGTGTTCTTTGAGATGGGGAAGTCTGAAAACTTCACTGCATCCTTGGCATTTATCTAGAAGAGAACACAACGTTTTTGAGTGAATTGTACATAGGATGTTACTGCACATACATAAACGCAACACACATATATAATTGTGTATAAACACATTGCACATAGTGTATACAAATTGCACAACGTGTATTTGGCTACTATATAGTTAGCACTGTCCTGTCTCCTGTCTTTACTGTCCTGTCTTGTCTTATCCTTGCACTTATGGTCTATTCATCCGTGTTATGCATCAACTGACCAGAACAAATCCCTAGTATGTGTAAAAACTACCTGGCAAAAATACATCTCATTCTGACGTTTTCACACGAAGGTGATGAGGGGAACATATACTTCGAGGTGCAGTCAGGGGCACTAAAGTTATAGCAGTGCAGTGTTCACAGACGAATATGAACAGCATGTTTACCTCGTTATATTTATTGACCAGCCTTTGGATATTGTCCTTCTCCACCTGCCAATCAGGTTTCCGTTTCTGTCTTGTCTCCTGTTTGACTCGTGTTTTCGTCCTGTTGTACTTTTTCTTCCACCGCTCGAAATTCTTTACGGGATCACTGGTGTCAGTTCCCTTTGCTTTGTTCTTCTTCTTAGGCGAAGCATTTCGTTGTTTGTCCTTCTCCATTGTGAAATAAATAAAAATGTTCCGATTCAAAGTAAGAACAAGACAAATGTTTGATATTTCAGAGGGACAGCATGGTAAAGCTACAGCTGTGGATATTCATGAGACACGCATGTAGTCGCATAAATGTGACGTCAACACAGGACCGGAAAGGAAGTTCTAGCAGGGAGATGTAGTTTATGTAGTCCAAGATAGTTCAATCCTAGACAACTGTGTATGCCAGTCTGAGAAATAATATTTTTCACAATTCATGAAGAATATAATTTACCATCTCTGAGTTTTCCAAACATTTAACATTTAAGGACCAACCTCTAATAAACTGACGCAACTACAGGAGAACTACTTCTGGGGGATAGTGAACATTAGTAAACAAGTAATAACTTGAAAACAAAACTGCCCCAGCACAAGCTTAAATAATAATAATAATAATAATAATAATAATACATTTTATTTATAAAAGCACTTTTCATTGTGAAACAATCTCAAAGTGCTGAAACAAGATACAAGGAAGCATATTTGTCGTCCGCAGGTGCAGATAATGTAAAGCAATTTTAACCACCATTTTTCACAAGTGACATGAAGAGAACGGATTTATTGAATGTGGAATTTATTGAATGTTGGCAAGAGTCTCTATTTGATTTTGGCGAGAGCCACGGCTCTCCTCTCTGTGTTTTGGAACAAGGCTCTGATCAGGCTCTTCATCTCCGAGCTGGTGAACTCCATCGCCAGAGGCCCCTTTCCCTCCGCCCACCTTCACACAGCAAAGAAAACAAGAGCAACAAATCAGGAGTCAAGGAGAAAGTAACCAACCAATCATAAGTCAAGGAGAAAGTAACCAACCAATCACAGAAATGTGATACAAGTACAATCAATGCTTAGCAGTGTTAAATTTCATCAGAAAATAGGCTACAAGTGATGTATAGGATGGAATGAAAACTTAACATGTTATTTTATTCTGATAACATGGACTGCTTCAGAATCGGACGTGAAAGTGAGAAAGTGTACCAGAGAAAAGGCGCTCTCCTAAAGCTTTCTCCTCACCTATCCACAATGTCCTGCAGGTTGGCCCGCAGCACGATGGCCAGCTCCTTGAAGGTCAACCACTTCTTCACATACACCGGAACCTCCTCCTGGTACTTCCTGTTCTTATTCTCCTCGGGCAGAGGGATGAACACCAGGGGTCCTTCCTCGATGATGGTCTGACAGAGCGTGTGCAGGTTCTCCCCGTCTTCCGTGGAGATGTCCTGAAAAGACAAAAAGCATCGGATGTACTCCGCCCGCAAAACTAGCCTCAGATAGGCTCTGTGCACCAGCTCCACTACTTCCTGAAAGGAAGTGGGCATCTTTATTTCCTGTCCTATACTATTGGATTAAGTGATTGATCAGGTGTGCGGCACACCCAGCGCACACCTGATAAATCACTTAATCCAATAGTATAGGACAGGAAATAAAGATGCCCACTTCCTTTCAGGAAGTAGTGGAGCTGGTGCACAGAGCCTATTTCACGAGGAAATACGAAGCGTGTGGCGTTCCCCCGAACAGATCCTGAGCTCACCTCTAGCGTGGTGATTTTGGCCATGACCTCCGAGATGGCGGTGTTGAGCAGCGTTCCCATGGCTTTGCAGTATATGGTCACGGGCAGGACGTCTTGCCACACCGTGCCCAGTCTCTTCAGCTGGTGAATGACCTGCGGGTGAAGCGAGGAAAACCGGGAGCTGAAACCTCCGACTACAAAGCGCATTCGTCGCATGATCTTGAACTTTGAACTTCGCCACGCCTGCCTTCCCATGAGTACAATTTCAAGATTTCATTCCATGTTTCCTCACGGCTTGTAGCCTACTTTATTAACTAATAGGTTATCTCTGTACACTTCATTGTACCCGAATCCTGTAAACATAACAAACAACAACAACAAATAAAGACACTTGAATTCTTGTATTAAGTTCCATGGAGACTGACTGGAAGAGCAGTGTCCTCCATGTTCTCTAGCCCACCTGTCTGACCGCCTTGCTGGCGGCTGAGTAGTTGTCCGTGTCGTCCAGGTTAGCGAAGCAGCGCGCCGTGGAGAGTCGCTCCAGCATCTCCGCTCTCTGGACATTGAGCTGGGCCAGGAAGCACTGAGCACCTGTGTGGAATTGAAATACTTTGTTGATCCCGATTCCCGAGCGGGGAATTGTGTACGTTTCTACCTGGATTGACAAGAGGGCTGGCGAGTTAGCGGACATGAGCCGATGTAAGTGTTGCATCTGAGATGGGAGACAGTGCATGAATAAGGTTTGTTTTTCCCCCTTTACAATTCCACAGATCAAAACTATAAGTGTATTCGCCATCTATTTACTGTAGCAAGTTTCTCGTTTAAACCGCATTCCATTTTTATGAAACTAGACCAGATTCGAATGTGTAAAACAGATAAATCATCTCGCATATTTCCAACAGTCATGACTCGACTTCAAAAAGCATGATTTACAGTAGGGCATAAATCAAGCTGGTAAATTAGGCAGACGGACCGCCACAAGCCCCCATCGAACGTGAAACCCCTGTCTCTCCCTTTCCCTCCCTCACCCAGCTTCCTGAAGCCGGGCACCAGGTCCACAAAGGTGGCGGCGCCGTCGCTGAGGGGCTCGGGCAGGTGGGGTCTGAACTGGTGCCCCAGGGTGAGCAGGTGGTGGGCGATGTACATGCAGTTGTTGTGCTGGATGGCGGCCAGGTGAGGGAACTTGAGAAGGTTCTCCCTGAGGGAATGGAAAAAAGAGAACGCACACAAAAATGAGCTAGTGAGATTGGCCTCAGGGGGAACCGTTGTTAATCTCTGCTGAATAAGATGAGCTTTTAGTAAGTAAAGTAAGTAAAAGTTTATTTAATATAGCACCTCAGACATACAGTAATCACAAAGTGCTTCACAGAATTAAAAACAGAACATCAAATGAAGTACAACAAATAAAGACAAGAAATAATAAATACAGACAAGATTAACACAAAATTACAGACACACACGGTTAGACAAACACCTGTCTAAACACATCTAAACACAGTATTAGCCTTATTGTTTTCATAGTACGGAAAATATAAGCTAACAGCTGTCATGCAAATGCAGTTTGTGAATGCAAACTTGAAGCCAACTACTTACTTGTGATATGTAGGCACGACATCATAGAACAGCTGGAATATGTTCCTCACGGTGAAAAAGAGCTGTAAAGCACTGTGGAACGGGGGGGGGAGTGAATGTTAACCAACCAGCGACCGTTTTTGTGCGGGTCAAAAGGTGAATCGAGGTATGAGCGACCCATCGTTAATAATAACCACCACGAACGACGTACGACGTGTTCTGTGGGAGGAGCCTACCATTGCTTGGAGCTGTCCACGGCCTCGGACAGCGTGCGCAGTGCCAGCTCCATCAGCTGCTGCACCGACTCGCTGATGCGACACGTGGGGAGACACAGGGTCTTGGCCCCCAGCTGGTTCTCGCTTTCCAGCCTGACCTCCTCCAGCGGAGCGGGGGGCTTCTTGGCCTCGCGCTTCCCCTTGTCCCCGGGGCCGGGCCTGGGCAGCTTGGGCAGGGGCAGCTTGGAATCCGAGGTGATCTGGTGTGGGAACAGACGTTTGTTGGAGGATTCGTGGCTGTAAACGGTCATTTGTTTGAGGGGGGGGTAATCCTCCCTCCTAAGCACTTATTGTATTTTATTGTATTGTATTGCACTGTACTTTAGATTGCTATTCTTGCACTTTGCCTTCAGCACTAGATTATGCTCTTAGTCCCTTGTTTTAGAAAGAAGATGCACTTGTGAATTCTGGCAAGTAGTAGTAAATTGGCTTTTCCTACGTTAAATGCAATTATTATTAGTTGCTTTGGATAAAACCGTCTGCTAAATGACTGCAATGTAATGTAAATGTAATGTTGCCAAATAATTTTTGCAGCAGCCCCATACTTTGACGGTGTTATGCATCTCCGACGTCATCAGCTTGCGCGCCGCCACGATGACGTCTTTGCACTTCTTGGTGGCGAAGTGACAGTTGACGTCTCTGGCGTACTTGAGCAGCTCCGTGGAGTCCCCTCTCAGGAAGTGCATCTCCTTCAGGGACTTCTCAAACTCCTCCGTCTCCTTGATCACCTGGGGGGGGGGGGGGGGGGGACACAGGCAACGGGACGGTGGTTTGAATGAAAGGAGGCATAAATAGTGGGGATCAGACATACGACAGCAGGGAGTCGGAGCTTGCGTCAGACGACGACGGCGGCGGCCACGTGATTGATAAGATCCGAACCCCCGGCTCTGCTTCAAACGTACCAGAAAAGCTTTGAAAAAGAACACCGCGGCTATGTAGTTATATATTTAGCGCAACCCTTCAATCAGTGAACATGAATATCAAAACATCACAATGAACACGCCTTTTACAGTAGGCGTCTCCACTTCAGTTACAATGTGAGGGCTGCTATGATTTCTGCAAACCACCAGGTGTCACTGTGCTCTCCGTTTTCAACGCCCCAGAGCTTTGGCTCTTTTTCCAGCACAATCCGGAAAAAGCCCCAAAAACTTTACGCAGCTCATCCCTAATCATTACTGGTGGTAAACATACAGACATGTATGTGTTTTATTTAACTAACTGGTTACTGGTTGGTTGGTTGGTTATATGCCTGAATGAATATAAAACCTTGGAAACAGCCTCGACAATAACTGTTCTTGCATGAGTTACATGACACTCACGCCCCTAAAGACCGCCATGTGGTTGCAAATCGGCCTTGGTACATACATACCACGCTGTACTTCTTCAGCTGGCTGCTGTCAGCGGGTATGGAGTACAGGAGGCACTCGTGGATGATGCAGTTGGACATCTCCTCCCAGATCAGGTCCCCGAGGATGACGGACACCTTCTTCTCTCCCACCGACACGTCTGCGGACGAGGGCGGGGTGACGACGTGGTCGAGTTACAACAGCCCAAATCTATTTCCGTGAACCGGTTATGATCAGTGACCCACCGTAACCCAAGCGTAGCTAAATAATATCTCACTAAATCTGTATTTTGATATGAAAAAATAACATCAAATAATTTATGTGTAAATTCTTGGTTCTCCGATACATTTCATACCAGCTGTGTCACAGACGTACTGAAACCGGTATTCAAAAGAAAAATAAAATAATAATAAAATTAATAAAACCTCATTAAAACACGAGGCCGGAGACGGAAATGGTCCGTGCTAGGGCTAGGCCTCACCTAGCAGGTGTGAGTGTAGGGTCTGGAGGACCACCAGAACTTTACTGTAGACCTGGGTGGGACTGGGGTGTTCCTCGGGGGTCTCCAGACGCTGCAGGCAGACCAGGGTGCCTCCCCCCTGCTGGGTCACCACCTCCACCCAGAGGGACTGGTAGGTGATCAGGGGCTTCAGCATGTACTTCAACAGCACCTGGCCTTGAGGGTGGGGGGGGGGGGGGGGGGGGGGGTAGATGGTTGAGCCTCGCCATTTTAAGTGACCAGAATGCAAGCAGCCAGGGAAAATGGAAACAGATGTGAAAGCCGCCTCAGAAAACCAGTCACATAGGGTGTACGCGGAATGCAACCGGTGTCAGAGGAACCGCATAAGAAGGATTTCGGAAGACGGTAGAATGCCAGCTTTTGGGGAAACTAGCTTATTTGCCGTCTTCCCCAGAGTCAGATAAGATACGTACCCTTCTCTTCTGTGTGTGCAGGAGGAAGCATTGAGACCCGTTAGAGCCGTTAGCCTAGGCTAACTGGTGCTAATCGACTTCCGGTGATTGCAGCTAAGCTAGGCTAACGGTTCTAGCGGGATTCAATGCTTCCTCCTGCATGCACAGAGAGGAGAAGTAAATGGTAAACGGACTGCACTTACGTAGCGCTTTTATCCAAAGCGCTTTACAATGGCGTCTCATTCATCCATTCACACACACATTCAAACACCAACGGCGACCGCTGCCATGCAAGGCGCTAGCCTGTCCGTTGGGAGCAATTTGGGGTTCAGTGTCTCGCCCAAGGACACTTCGACACGCGGACAGGAGGAGCCGGGATTCAAACCGCCGACCCTACGATCATTCGACGACACTCTCTACCTCCTGAGCCACAGCCGCGCCTCAGAAAGGTACACATCTTCTTATCTGACTCTGGGGAAGATGGTAATCCCCGCCCCCAAGCTAATTTCCCCCCAAATTGGCGTGTTCCTTTAAATCCGAAAAGAGGAGCAGGTTGCAGCTTTCCGTAACAGAAATCCAGAAGGTAGGCTGGAGGAGGCGGACGTAGGTCTTACTGAATAGCTTGATCTTGTGCTGGAGCTCTCCCTGGACAGCCAGGGCCTGCAGCACGCAGCCCAGCAGGGCGGGGGGGCTGCGCTCCGCGTCCCCGCCGTCGCCCAGAGGCAGGTGCAACTCCGTCTGCAGGAAGGACGTCACACCCAGCAACTCTGGAGGTGAGAGAGAGAGAGAGAGAGAGGGAGAGAGAGAGAGAGAGAGAGAGAGAGAGAGAGAGGGAGAGAGAGAAATAGTCACTAACGGCAGGATGCGCTGGTTTTGTGGTTGACTCATGTTCTGTCCAATCTAAACCCAAAGCAAGTCAAAGAGCAAGTGAAATATGTTAACGCTAATTGAATATTTTATCTGTCACAATGAATCAGATGATATAGTACATGTAGTACCCCACCACACCAACCCACAAATCCTTGATCAAGACCTACTTCACGCAAGTACCAGCTATGACACCTGCATTGAGAAACTACAACTATAAACACCTACGACAACTAGTATTGACAAACACTCCACTACTCAGATACTCGGTCGTCGACTCGCCTTTGGAGGGCGGCAGCTTCCACACAGCGAGTCTCTTCCACTCGTCTCCCAGGTGGTAGATGAGGTTCTCTCTCTGGACGGTGAGCTCGGAGCCCAGGGCCCGCAGCAGCGTCAGCTCCGACCCCTTCCAGGCCTTCAGGGCGTCGGTGCTGGCCCGCGCCTGGAACCCAGGAGGGGTGGGGCGGGGGGGACGTGGTGATCAGTAAAGACCGACAGAGAAACACTTTTGTTCCTTTTACCGTGCAAACGGCACGGGATGAGTTTTTCAAAAGCGGTTCACAGTAGAGCTAGGATCACAGAGCTGCAAATGTTCTGGTAAGCTCACCCATAGCCCATATGAAGCACTGTTCTCCACTAATGATGAGGTTCATTTGCAGATCTTACCTTTTCTAACTGTTTGGCTGCAATGACGTATTTCTTCTCCTGCAAAGCTTTGTCGAACTCCTCCTTTGCGTTGTGAAACTAAAACATCGACCAGAGTTAACATGAGCATATAGGACAAAGTCCATCAATACAATACACGTATATACCCTGTTCATGCTCAACTCCCACAAGGGTATGTAGGTGAGAGAGGTGTCACTAGAGGCCACGCCGTGTTAAAATACCAAGGAGACAGGTGTACCTCTTCTAGGTGTCGGAGCATGGCTATGATTGTGGTGTTTCTCTCCAGCTGCTGCTTAAGCTTGGTGTACTCTGTCACAGCCACGTGGAGGTTTTCCTGCACCTGTGTATACACACACACACACACACACACACAGGTCAAATACTAAAGGAATGCGTGCACATCATAGTAGCGCAGGTGCTGGATCAAACATAACATGAAAACGAAAAAAATTGTCCGCACACTGAAATAAGCTCCCAAGGTGAGTTTAATGGTTGTCAGCACAACATTTCGGCCGTAGAATCCTTCTTCGGGTGCAATGAAGAAGGCTTCTACGGCCTAAATGTGCTGTATACACACACACACACACGCACAAACAAACACTTAGTCACATACAGAACAAAGCGTACCCCTGGCACGTATCCATGACATGTTTCCACAATGTAACATTGGGCCTCTCTGCTCATGAGAAGTCCTCAAAAATAGCTGCATGCTAATGAAATAATCTGTTTACAAATGTAAACTAGTGACACAACAACAGTATCTTGCTGCCCGCACCACCAACCACACAAAAGACCATAAAAGACATAAGTAAAAAAAAAAGAAAAAAAAGAATGACCTCTGTCTCGATGCAACTCTTAATGCTGTTTATTTCTCTGGAGAGCTCGTCTGCTTGTCCCATGAGAGCCTCGGCGCCCTGCATGCTGGGAAGGAACTCGTTGTATCTCTTGTTGATCATGTCGCATACCTCTTCCTAGATACAGAGAAATGTACAGCAAACAGATCAGGGTGGACATCCTCGATATGAAATATGTACTTTGCAATATGACATTACCTGGTGAAAGATGTTGGAAAAATTATTAAGTTAATTGCCAAATCACTGACTCCATTCGGACCCACTATGTAACTTTAGGCCTTATTGTAAATACGTGTGACACTGTTACACTTGTTGTATTTAGCTACACAAAAACATGATTCTTCAATCACTGAGTTAGCTAGAAGAAAGCCACATGAAGGGAATTTGTGCAGCATGTGATGACACGTCATTCACTAAATTGGCTATAATGTAACTAACTAGACTCTTACTTGAGAGTAGGACAGTTGTTTCTGAAATCTAGTTAGCTAGCCGACGTGTTAGAGGTGTAAGCCTTATTCTTCATTGTTGCCTGCTCATTGATTCCCTAGCTGCCAGCAAGTAGTTCTAGCCAACTTAAGTAGTTCTAGCTAGCTAGTAGCTAACGTTAGCTCGCTAGTAGCTGACACCAGTCGTGGGTTTGCTAGAGAGATAGCTAGGCTAGCTAGTGCTAACGTTGCAGTGAGTCTAACACCAACACCAAACATTGCAAATATGCCCTGCCACATTTAGGAGAATAAAATAACGTTACAAATGTGTTGTTTGCTAGCCAGCTAGCTAGGAGTATAGCTAGCACTAGCTAACGTTACACTAGTCAAGTCGTGAGCCAAGTTCAAGTTTACTTACCTTAATTTCCTTCACTTTCCGTGACAGTTTGTTTGTTTTACTTGTGAGGTCTTCTTTTTCTAGTTTCCCAGAGCTAGCAAGCACTTCTGTCACAAAAGACGCCATTCTTTTCCATTCGTTTCCACACGTAGCTGTAATACTTCTAGCTAGCTAACGTTAGGCTGGCCAGGTCAATGATGCATTTGAGCGGTCCAGGCTGTGCTGGTTGTGTAGCTTGAAGGAAGCCCGCTCTCTACAGGGTAGTTCTGTGCTGGTTGTGTGTAGCTTGAAGGAAGCCCGCTCTCTACAGGGTAGTTCTGTGCTGGTTGTGTAGCTTGAAGGAAGCCCGCTCTCTACAGGGTAGTTCTGTGCTGGTTGTGTGTAGCTTGAAGGAAGCCCGCTCTCTACAGGGTAGTTCTGCACTTCGTTTAGAATGCCCGGTCTAACCCGCGGTGTGGAGGGATGATGTGTGGCGCTAAAGCCAAAAAATCAAATTGAGTTGCAGGCTACTTGATTCCCACTATCTTTGCAATGTGAAGACGATCTATCATATTATTTAGTTTGCTAATATGCAATTCCAAGTTATTCGTCATCGTTTTGAACGGACTAGGCTACTTCGATTTATTTCAGCTGCAATAGAAATCTAAAACGAATTAAAGCTGCTACGCAGCGATGAGGCGGGGCCAGGCAATTTCCGACAAGTTTAGGAGCAATAAGCGAGAGAATAGGAAGACAACAAGAAAGTTGACATTCCAATGTTCATTTTGTACATGCATATGGTATAGTAAAACATTTGTAAAACCTTTTGATGCATTGTAAGATCGATTTTGATAATTCAATAATCTGGTCAATGAGTTTGTGAATTACAGTCTGAAGATCCAGTGTAGCAAGTTTGGTGTTAATTGATTGAAAAATGTGGGATGAGATATGTTTATTAATCTTTACAGGTTTTGTTTGCTTTTCTTCATATTTGAACATTGACTTCAGCAGCTGTGTGCTCAGTCAGTAGCCAATCAATCAATTTAGTCATTGTAATCCTCGGCGAGGGTTGGGTAGGGTTGCCAACAGCGATGTCTCAGATTCGTGGAGCTTGCGTTGGATTGTGGGTAACGTAGTTTTCTTTGTATGAAGTGTTGGTTTCAGAGGACAGAATTAAACATATTTTAAAAAATTCAATTTTTGAGATAAAATTCTGAAAAAAATCATACTACATCTTGGATATGTGGCCAATGTTGTCACTTTTTATGAGGATGATCAGACATTGATTTGGCGAGAATTAATAGGAACTGTATACAGAACTGTTAACAGTAAAACTTTTTGATGTGCTGTGGGCTCAATTTTTAATATTTCAAAAATCTGTGAGGATCGTTTGGTAAGGACAGTCTGACGATACAGTAGATCAATTTTGGTGTCAATTGAACAAAAAATGTGGGAGGAGATAGGTCTGATAGGTTTTACAGTTTATGAAGAAATCAGAGTGATGGACTTCAAAATTCCTGCAAGGTCAAAGCGTATGACAGTTTTGTCTCAATTGGGACTACATTCACGTGGTGGTTTTACAGTGATAGCACCTATGTCTGATTTGTTATGATTTTTTAAAGTTTTAAACTTTAGACTGTTGCTGTAGCGCCACCTTGGGGTTTATTGACCTACAATGCAGGGTGAGGACTTTGGGTATAGTACTGGAGCTATGTGCACATTTTGGTGATTTTTTGTCCACGGGAAGTTAGACTTCAGTGGAAGATGGAGAATAATAATATAGGCAAATACAATAGGGTTCCGGCAGCTATGCTGCCTGGCCCCTAATAATTAAAGCTGCTACGCAGCGATGAGGCGGGGCCAGGCAATTTCCGACAAGTTTAGGAGCAATAAGCGAGAGAATAGGAGGACAACAAGAAAGTTGACATTCCAATGTTCATTTTGTACATTCGTATCGTAAAACATTTGTAAAACATTTTGATGCATTGTAAGCTCGATTTTGATAATTCAACAATCTGGTTAATGAGTTTGTGAATTACAGTCTGAAGATCAAGTGTAGCAAGTTTGGTGTTAACTGATTGAAAAATGTGGGATGAGATATGTTTATTAATTTTTACAGGTATTGTTTGCTTTTCTTCATAATTGAACATTAACTTCAGCAGCTGTGTACTCAGTCAGTTGCCAATCAATCGATTTAGTCATTGTAATCCTCGGCGGGGGTTGGGTAGGGTTGCCAACAGCGATGTCTCCGATTCGTGGAGCTTGCGTTGGATTGTGGGTAACGTAGTTTTCTCTGTATGAAGTGTTGGTTTCAGAGGACAGAATTAAACATATTTTAAAAAATTCAATTTTTTAGATAAAATTCTGAAAAAAATCATACTACATCTTGGATATGTGGCCAATGTTGTGACTTTTTATGAGGATGATCAGACATTGATTTGGCGAGAATTAATAGGAACTGTATACAGAACTGTTAACAGTAAAACGTTTTGATGTGCTGTGGGCTCAATTTTTTATATTTCAAAAATCTGTGAGGATCGTTTGGTAAGGACAGACTGAAGATACAGTAGATCAATTTTGGTGTCAATTGAACAAAAAATGTGGGAGGAGATAGGTTTGATAGGTTTTACAGTTTATGAAGAAATCAGAGTGATGGACTTCAGAATTCCTGCAAGGTCAAAGTGTGTGACAGTTTTGTCTCAATTGGGACTACATTCACGTGGTGGTTTTACAGTGATAGCACCTATGTCTGATTTGTTATGATTTTCTAAAGTTTTAAACTTTAGACTGTTGCTGTAGCGCCACCTTGAGGTTTATTGACCTACAATGCAGGGTGAGGACTTTGGGTATAGTACTGGAGCTATGTGCACATTTTGGTGATTTTTTGTCCACGGGAAGTTAGACTTCAGTGGAAGATGGAGAATAATAATATAGGCAAATACAATAGGGTTCCGGCAGCTATGCTGCCTGGCCCCTAATTAAAGCTGCTACGCAGCGATGAGGCGGGGCCAGGCAATTTCCGACAAGTTTAGGAGCAATAAGCGAGAGAATAGGAGGACAACAAGAAAGTTGACATTCCAATGTTCATTTTGTACATTCGTATCGTAAAACATTTGTAAAACATTTTGATGCATTGTAAGCTCGATTTTGATAATTCAACAATCTGGTTAATGAGTTTGTGAATTACAGTCTGAAGATCAAGTGTAGCAAGTTTGGTGTTAACTGATTGAAAAATGTGGGATGAGATATGTTTATTAATTTTTACAGGTATTGTTTGCTTTTCTTCATAATTGAACATTAACTTCAGCAGCTGTGTACTCAGTCAGTTGCCAATCAATCGATTTAGTCATTGTAATCCTCGGCGGGGGTTGGGTAGGGTTGCCAACAGCGATGTCTCCGATTCGTGGAGCTTGCGTTGGATTGTGGGTAACGTAGTTTTCTCTGTATGAAGTGTTGGTTTCAGAGGACAGAATTAAACATATTTTAAAAAATTAAATTTTTTAGATAAAATTCTGAAGAAAATCATACTACATCTTGGATATGTGGCCAATGTTGTGACTTTTTATGAGGATGATCAGACATTGATTTGGCGAGAATTAATAGGAACTGTATACAGAACTGTTAACAGTAAAACTTTTTGATGTGCTGTGGGCTCAATTTTTCATATTTCAAAAATCTGTGAGGATCGTTTGGTAAGGACAGACTGAAGATACAGTAGATCAATTTTGGTGTCAATTGAACAAAAAATGTGGGAGGAGATAGGTTTGATAGGTTTTACAGTTTATGAAGAAATCAGAGTGATGGACTTCAGAATTCCTGCAAGGTCAAAGTGTATGAAGGTTTTGTCTCACTTGGGACTACATGCACATGGTGGTTTTACAGTGATGGCACCTATGGCTGATTTGTTATGATTTTTAAAGTTTTAAACTTTAGACTGTTGCTGTAGCGCCACCTTCAGGTTTATTGACCTACAATGCAGGTTGAGGACTTTGGGTATAGTACCGGAGCTATGTGCAAAGTTTGGTGATTTTTTGTCCACGGGAAGTTAGACTTCAGTGGAAGATGGAGAATAATAATAAATATAGCTGCAAGCAGCAATAACGGGGCCAAGCACAACTAACGCATCAAAGCCAATGAGCAAAACACACCATAGCTACATTGGAGCTATGCATGTGAGCATCAATGTCGCCTGACCAGATGAATCAGGTCTAATTCATGCAACAGTATCATCATCACCATGATCATCATCACCATGATCATCATCATCATCATACAACTGCAATCACATTCAATTCATCTGAAGGCGTCAAACGAATGTCAGGTCCTTTTAAGCATCGCATTACATTAATTATATTTGGGGACATATCTTTTAGGACCTATTTCTTTACATGTCTACAGGCCACATGATCATTCTCCAGGCCTTCCATCTGCCTGAAAGACCCACCTTTTCCATCAAGTCTCAGTGTGTAGTTTGTTTGATAATTCAGCTATCTGTGAACAACACTCAAAACTCTTGTTTCTCTCTAAACCTCACAGTTCTCAGAAGAATGCCCCCCCTACACTTGGTGTAAGAAGGCTATGTAGTCTGTGGGCTACTGTGCTCTCCCAGGATTAAGTGTTTAGATTAAAGGCTAAAACCCTCTCCCTGGTTTAAGTGGGTAAGCTATATACTGCAAAAGGTACACTTTCCAAACTTGACACTCTTTACCACTCTACCATCCAGTTTGTCACACATGACACATACAGTACACACCTCTGCACTCGTTACTCTTTGGACAACTAACCTTCATACCCGTCATAACATTCCCTAGTTTAATCTCATTTGCACTCTTCTCCAACTATCACTTCTCTACCTATGTCACATGTGACACTAAATGCCTCTCACACACTGACTCCCACAAAAGTCAGTTCATTTACAATGCCTCTACACAATATCCAGAGTCTTAAAGCACACTTTAAAGATGTACACACACATCAATTCTTTATGAACGCTGATTGCATTTGTGTAACAGAAACATGGCTTACATCTGCCATAGCCACATTTGAGCTATGCATGTGACTGTCTGTGTTGCCTGACTAGGTACATCAGGTTAAATTCATGCAACATCATCATCATCATACAACCACAATCATATTTCATTCATCTGATGATGTCAAGTGAGTGTCAGGTCCTTTTAAGCATCTTAATACATTTCTTCTATTTTGGGACATATATCTAGGACCTATTTCTCTGCATGTCTACATCCCACATGGTCATTCTCCCGGCCTTCCATCTGCCTGGGAGACCCACCTTAACAATCAAGTATTACTGCAGGGATAGCTTGACAATTCAGTAATCTGTGAACAACACTCACAATTCTTGTTTCTCTCTTAACCTCACAGTTTTCATAAGAATGCCTCTCTCCCCCCCTTACATTTGGTGTAAGTAGGCTATGTAATCTAAGGTCTACTGCGATGTCCCTGGATGAAGCATGTATGCTATAGACCATTCCCTTTCCCTAGATGAAATGTGAATGGTATAGACTACTCCACTCTCCCTAGGCTAATAGTTACTACCCTCTCCCTGGATGAAATGGGAAGAATGGAACTACCCTACAGCATCTAGAAGATTCAAAAACAATCAATAATCTACCCTCTCCCTGGGTATAATTCTGTAGTCTAATTGGCTACTCTCCCTTTTCCTGTGAAGTATGTTATATATAATATAGCTGATAATAGTGTTTCTGGGAGATTGGAATTGTGTCAATTACCTAAGATTTGCTCTTAACATGTTGCAGTAAACCTAGCCTACAAGGCTACTAATGACATGTCTGTAATGTTTAAGAAGTCTCACAGTTAAAGCAAGGTAATGTCCATCCAATTGACCTGAATGACTACTGTCAAACTAAAGTGGAGTCCATATGCATTCAATTGTAGTGATCTTGATTATTTCAGTTAAACAAGCACATTCTTCATATAAGAAGAGACGACACATTGGTTTAATTCTAGCAATGAAAATACAATGAAAGTGCAATGGGGGTCCCTTTGCACAACAATGCTTATATAAACATCAAAATGTAATCTGACAGTGTTGTGCCCAATTAGTAAGTTGTAGAGCATGCCATCAGCTACCCATGCAAGCATTATGAACCCCATTTAGCCACGGGGGGCGCTACAGCAATCAATTGCGTTTAAGCCACTTTTAAGAATTTTGCCTCGTTATAGCGCCACCCTTTGGCCTAACTGCTTCATATTTCTTCAGTTACCTCAAGATATGCTCTGGTACTACTATAGCTGTTTTCCGAAATACCATCCAAGCGGTTAGGCCTGAACAGGAAATGAGCTCTCTAGCGCCCTCATTCAGTTTATTCTGGACAGTAATGGAGGCTTTGCCTCAGGCTGACATTGTTGATATGAACACAAAGTTTTGTGGTGTTCCATCCATTCCATCAGAAGTTATATGCCTTTTTGTGAAAAGCCACACCCTCTGCAATATTCAATTGCTCATAGTGGCTCTTTTCATCAAGTTTTCTAAATTATGCCGAGATGGAACTTTAGATATTCATTGCTAGATTCTATATACTGTGCTTCATGTAGATTAACAAAACTTCCTAGGAGTAGATAGATTTCAAGTGTTTTTCAAAAAATGCAAAATTGTTGCACATTAACATAATCTGAAGTTATGGCTCCTTGAGGCACATTTGTTCAACCTGATGAGCCATATATGCCTCCAAAGCTTCATGACTCTAGCTCCAATGGGGCATGACATATGACCATTCAAAGTTTGCATTTTATCCCCTTTTATGTATTTTGTCTTGTTATAGCGCCACCCTGTGGCCAATCAGGCTCTTCTTTCTCCAGTGACCATTAGACATACCCTGGTACCACTGTACTGTGGTTCGGAAAGCTCTGCATGGCGGTTAGGCCTAAACTGAAAATGAGCTCTCTAGCGCCCCCATTTGGTTTGATTGGGCCAATAATGCAGTGGCCGCCTCAGGTTATATCTGCACAGATATCTACCAAGTGGCGTGGTGTTCTGCACAACCGTAAGAAAGTATACCACTTTATGTGAAAAGCCACGCCCTATGCCATTTTCATTGGCTCATAGTTGCTGTTAAATTTAACTTTTTAAACTTTTGCCGAGATGGAATTTTAGATATCCTTCCCTAGATTGTGTGTACCGGATTTCATGCAGATTGGTCAAAGTCTCTAGGAGGAGATAGATTTGAGACGTGCTCCATGGCTTCGGGCTATAAGCCTCTACCATCGTGCAAAGTTTTGTAAAAAGTTACCAATCGGCTATAGGGCTTCCCATAGACTTCCATTGCAGAATAATAATAATAGGAAAACTACCAATTACAATAGGGTCTTCGCCCCTTCGGGGCTTGGCCCCTAATAACACTACCAATTACAATAGGGTCTTCGCCCCTTCGGGGCTTGGCCCCTAATAATAATAATATAGGCAAATACAATAGGGTTCCGGCAGCTACGCTGCCTGGCCCCTAATTAAACGTTATTTGTATAGCACCTTTCATACAGATAAATTCAGCTCAAAGTGCTTTACAACAGAGCATTTAAATTAAAGAATGTGAAATTTAATGATGCTTCATTCGTAGACTGTAGGAGAAAAACACTGAGCCCAGCCTGCTAAATCTACTCAAAGACGCCACCCTGGTGGTGCATCACTAAAATGAAATAACACCCGTCTGAAATCCCACGAGATTTCCAACGGGATTTCCCTGCCAAATACCGCGAAGGTGAAATGCTGCAGCATGTGACATTTCTAACTTCCCACATCTGTACAGCTGCAGCAGCTAGCCCACCTCACATTTTCTCCAGGAAATGTACTTTCTAGTTTACATGATTCTGAACATCGCCTGTAATGGTACAATTGACGAAGTAGCCTAATGCTCAGTCATACTAGCACCCCTCTTCACTGGTTCAGGTGTGGTGTCCAAGTTGCGTTTTTGCACAGAGCCAATAGGTCTTTCGCTCCAGGTTCTTCTATCATTAAAATTTGGGCTCCAGTAAGACTGCAGGGACGATTCACATTTATGTCCCGTAACTGACATAATCTCCCTTGCCTCTAAACCAGCATTGGCTAGCTTTTGCACAACGGTGCTTCGCATTAATACTGAAAATGGAATGATATGCGGTCCCAGGTGTGTGTTACAAAGTATTTGAACACGGCTTCCAGCCAATCAGAATCAAGAACCAGAACTAACTGTTGTATAATATAAAATAAAGAGCATTTATTGAGACACATGCCTAGTCTGGCACTTCTTGAAAGCCCAGGAAAACGTTGATAATGATATGGGTAATGATGATGATTTTGTTCACCCAATGTTTTGGAAAGTTGACATATAGCCTACCTCCTCCGGATGACCTACCAACCATTAGCCTATGTTATGTTCAATTCATGGGTAGCGCATTCTGTCATGTAGGAAATGTTGATGGGCATTTCGAAATTTCCTACATGACAGAACAAGAGTGACCCTTACTGACCCTTATCCACTAGGCCTCTCGAGACCTGGCGCCTCATTTATCATTGAGGTACGCCTTTTTTCACACGGTAAAAAGGTTTTTTACATTTTCCGCGATTTCAAAACAGCTGCGTACGCCCCGCCCCCCCCCCCCCCCCCCCCATTGTGCCCCTGCATTGTGCAAGTGGCCTGTCTCCACGCATGACTCATTCATCCTGGCGCACAGCAGGGTAGGGGCTAGACTGGAGGCAGGCCCTGCGCGTGACGGGTGGCTTTTTGGTGAGTGCATAGCCAAGATACATATTCTTTTTTTTTTACTTTAATCTTTATTTGCATTTTCCATCCATACAACGACAATACAATAAAACATAAAAACTAACAATAACAGCTTATGAGTACAGTAGGACCCCACTTATCCGAACCCAACGGGACCGAAGGTCGTCTCTGAAATGTCCGGATGACTGAAACTTATGTTAAAATGCACCAAATTCAATAAGTGGTATACTTGTTTCATATAGACTCATAGACCGATAAATACCCTTAATTAGGCTACTAAATGCATCAAAATTGCAATCAAATAGCCAACTAAACTCATATATCCTAGCCTATAATAGACCTATAGTAGCCTATAATACAAATAAACGAATGTCCACTTGAGTGCGTGCTTTGATGAAATACAGTACTTTATTCTCAAATGAGGCGTACGCTGCATCGATAGGCTACTGTATTCGCAGAATAAAATGGTATAGCCTAAAAACAACCCAACATTAGAACAATTAGAGCAAATGATAATCAAGAAATAAATTGTAGTGTATTTTTATACTGTATTACATCAATACATTTGTATTACTCTCATGTAGTAATCAATTTATTAAGAATAATGAATAAACTTCACTTTAGGTAGAACTGTGTTAACTTAAGTAGTTTAACATGTAGATGACAACATATGTCCTGTCCTAAAGTCAACATTCCTTTGTCCCTGAGTCAATAAAGATAACACCTCTGAAGAAGAAGTCAGTTAGCCTACAGTTGTAACGTGATCTTAGGAGGACACAGGAAGAACCCAAAATTGCCCCATGTCCGAAGGGAGGCAGAGCTCAGTGACCTGTTGGCCAATTACAAGACTAGTTGATCAGATCTGTGTTAATGAACATCCCTTGTATGCAAATTTGTTTGTCATGTGATATTTGGCCTGAAGCCAGGACATATAAGCTGGCCACCTTGTGAAAGAACGTTAGTATTGCCTTAGATTCGACCCTGTTAGGCATGCTCAATAAATTGATGATTCAACGATTTTGGCCTCCTTGAAGTTCTGTTTCACAAGAAGAAGATGCATCAGAAATATACAACAAAATAAATGAAATGACAGACAAGTTGTCGTGTCTTAGGCTATTGTAGCCTAAAAGAAAGTCTCTAAAACAACCGATGTACGCTAACGTGGCCTAGGCTGTAGGCTATTATTTAACAAATAAAGTAGGTCTAGTAGGCTAATCCACATGCCCACAACACGTCTGTTCCTGAAGTCCATTAACTGGGAACGAAAAATGACTTGTTGCTCCTCTGCTTCAGGTTGCTGACGCGCTTTCTGGCTACCAAGGAATGCAGCTCTCGCGCAGCAGACTTTGCGTTTTATGCTCGACATTAGAGTAACAAAGAAATTAAACGTGACAGTAGGCTACAGGCAACATACAGTTCTGTTTTTATTCACAGTAGGATACAGTACTGTAATGAAAATCCCACCAGTTACCAGATAGCAGGCTAAAAATGAAAAAAAAAAATTTTTAAGCCTGTCCGGTAGACCGGGAGGTTCGGATCTCTGAAGTTCGGATGAGTGGGGTCCTACTGTACTTCCATCAAGTCACAATGCAGCTCTTTTCTCTCACTCAAATATTACAATTTCAATATTAGTGGTATCATCACACTTCCTTCTATAATCCATCCATTTTTCCCATCTCCCTTCAAACTTTCCTTCCTGCATCCTCAATGCATGGGTGAACTTCTCCATAACATAAATCTCCTCCACAACACCCAGCCACTGCTCCTTGGTTGGGTGTTCCACCTAAAGACCTCATTATTGTCTTTTTACTAGCAACCAATAGTACTTTCACTAGGTATCTGTCCCCTCCTTGTACATCATCCTGTGTTATGTTTGCCAAGATACATATTCAAAGCTGATAAGAATGAGAACCAGTAAAGACCCCACCACAAAATGAGGACCCAAGCCCTCAGCCCCCTCCCTGTCATGAGGGTTACCAGCAGGGCCAAAGGGCCCGTGCTGAGGTCATGCACCATAACCAGAGCCCAAAACACTGCGATGATGCAAATAAAGTTCCTACTCTCCAGTTTTATATAGCGCCCATATGCTTGCTTTCGCTTGTGATGTTTGTTACCTGGTTTTTTAATTCGTCCTGCCATCCCTTTGTCTACTTTGTGAATTTCTTTCATGAAACTGACCTCTGGGCCCAACAGCTACGCGGCGCTTAAATTTATGAGCGCATTCCTTAGCTTACCGTTGCGTGACAGCTTTTACTTGGCAATTATCCCAGTTTCGTCTGTTGGGCGCCTACGATCGTAAATTATTTTTTGCTTGGCAATTATCCCCATTTCGGCTGTTGGGCACCTACGATGGTAAATTATGGCCTAAACATGGTTCTCAATATTAAAGTAACACTATTTATAGTCTGGATAGTTTTTTAAATCATAGAAACACTCGCTACACACCAGTATTTTCAGAAAGAAAGACAACACAAGTTATTTTATTCTCACAGAAGATCTTGGCTCTCGTACCATTCAGTTTACCGGCATATATTTACACTACAATTTTATCTACAAGTCTCTGATCAGCTTTGCTATCTGTCATGAGGGTTACCAGCAGGGCCAAAGGGCCCGCGCTGAGGTCATGCGCCAGCTATGAAGACACAAACAAGTAAGGTTCACATTGTTACCATTTTATTGTCTGTTGGTGAGTGACTGTGTGAGGTGTGTGAGTGCGTTTGTGAGTGAATGTGTGAGGTCCGTGAGTGTGGTAGTGAGTGACTGTGTAAGGTCCGTGACAGCATGTGTGAGGGAATGAAGTGCAGTGAGGATGTCCTGTTGGCTCTGGTGGTGTAGTGTGGTGACCTCCACCAACTGCTGCACAACTGCCCCAATCCCTTCTGCCATGTCCCTCTGGGCCTCTAGGGTCCCCGTCTGGGCCTCCAGCACAGCGTCTGAGACGGTTTCCCTCAGGGACCCTTGAGGCAGGGACACTGGCAACCGGAGGTGGAGGCATGGGCGGTGGAGACGGAGGCGCTGGAGGTGGAGATGGCACTGGAGGTGGAGGCCGGCGCGCTGGAGGTGGAGGCACTGGAGGTCATGGCGATGGAGGTGGAGGCTGCAAGCGGCGGCGGCACGACCGTCAGGTCAAGGACCACTGCAGACTCCCCCTCCTCCTCTGAGTCCCACCCCACGTCAGAGTCTGGGGAAACAATTTCAGTCATTTTCTTTGAGTTTGTCTGCAAACTTTATTTTCCATTGAACATTTTATTGTGTAGCCACATTCATTTGATGTGTGTTTCTGTTGGCAGCCAAATAAATGCTTAAGTGTGATTTACCGGGTGATTTAGATGAGTCTTAATTTCCAAGAGTGGAAAATGTTTAATGTGGTCCAACATTATGAAGTGATCATCTGTGTTATCGTTCCCTGTTTTGTTCCTAAATCAATCATAGTCTACCACAGAATGTGTGGAATGTTTGCTTTCCTCACAGCCACATAATACAGAATGTCCGTGTAGCCTACGCCAAATACAGGATGCACGAAACGTACAGTAGGCTACCTAAACTGTAGGAGCAATCAGACAAAGATAGGCTAGTACAAATACCTTCCGAAGATTTTTTTTTTCCTCGCGTGGACCTCACTAACAAGCACATGCACCTCCGTCTCTGAAAGGTTTCTCTTCTTTCCGCGTTTTTCCATACATGTAATTGTCGTGCCTTTGCTCCACGCTATCTTATTATGTCGGTTCCTTCCGGTGTACCACGTTGTGCATTGTCATGGTTTTCACCATATACGGTTGAATTTGGGCGTGTAGAGGGCGGAACATGAAGCGCGTTCACGTCCGCACTCTTCTAGGACACAGTGGGAGAGAAATCGGCGCAGCAGTGTGTACGCCATGTTTGATAGATCCGAAAAGCGTGTAAATATTCTCGTCGTACGCGGCAGTCCGCCCTTTTCTCGTTTTCGTCATACGCCATCTTTTACACCTGAATTTACACGCTCTTTGATAAATGAGGCACCTGGATTAGCCTAGTTTAGCGGCATTCACTGGTACCAGGTTAGACAGATTAGCCTACTTTCCAAATGTCACGAAATAACCCCCCAATACAACTCCAAGAGTTTTTAATGTGTGTATTTACCACATTGAATGATCACAATTTTTAATTAAACATTTTCGTTTTCTAAGCAGAAATATTCAGAACTTTTTTTTTTAGAACCAGGCGTAGGGATCACATTTCAAAAGGTCCGCTCTGTAACTTCCGTCAATAACTTCCGTCAATAGTATCGACTGGAGTCACTAGACTAACCTGAGTTCAGAGATAAGCATGGCAGTTTTGTAAGAGCGGAATCCTCAGAGGATGATGATGATTACTTCTGGACAAACCAAGATACAGAACCTTATCTTTTTGAACCAGAATATACAGAGGAGGAACCTCAAGTTTTGGACGCTGAGCGGGCAAGAAAAGAGGGCAAAGCAGAACAGCCTGGTGCCGAGGGGAGAGGCAGAACAAACATGGACTGGTGGTGTAAATGTGGATCATGCCAACCTATGCCGACAGAAATTGAGTGTTTTTGCTGCACTGAATGGGACTCAGTGCTGCCATCGATGGTGGGAAGGCTCGATCTATCGGATGAAGAGGACAGTGCAGAAAGAGACTCACAACGAATGAAGATTTCGCAGCTCTAATAAATCTTGCAGTTGTTGAAACCATGTTCCATGTGCCAAAAATAAACGGGAAAAAACGCCCCGCGCTGAGTGGACCTAATGGACAATTGTCTATCGAGTAAGTGACTTCTATAATCATCATGTCACATATAGTGGAGGAACCAAACCCTCAAAATTTGGAGATTCCCCTTCCCGGGGTAGAAGAAAACGGGACATTGTTTTTTCATATCTTTAATATGTCCCCTTCATGAAATGGATTGTCCCAACTTTTACTTTTACTGCAAAAGTAATGAAATTCATCCATGAAGTGACTTAGGCCATAGGCCTATAAAAGTGCAAAAAACGCCTTACCTGAAAGAGGGAATTCCAAGATAATCCTTTGTCATTTTCTACCAGATGGTTGTTTTTACATCATACTTGCACAGATGGTCTACAGGTAGTGTCCTTACATCCCAAAGCAACCAGGATGCCAATATTTGGTTCTATTTTGAATCACCAGCCTTCTGATCAGACTTTTGACTTGTCATGAAAAATCCATGAAATTCTTGAAAAGTCATTCACCACATTTGCAAAAAAGAGCCAAATACTCCAGACCTGCCCTGATGGAATCTATAGATGACAATCAGGTTAAATCTCTTTTCTGAGTTACTTCTAATCCTGGTGTAATTCATTAGGTCGTCCTCAGACAAGCTTGACAGCGAATTCTCCAATCCTCTCGGTCGTCCATACATCCAGCCAGTTCGGCAGAACTCTCCACTCCTGCGTCCCTCCTCAGTACATCCACGTATGTTGGTATGGGACGTCCTCTTAATCAGTGCCCGTGTGTTGGCTCCCAGAGCACCAGCTTGCTGGCTGGGAGTTCATGATGTCTGTGGCAGTGGCCAGCAAGTTTCATCCTCCTGGATGCCACTTTCTCACTCAGCTTTGGTAGCCCCCCATACAGATGCTTGTTGGTAACATGCTCGTTCTGGTTGACATTTAGTACCACAAGCAGCATTCTGGTGTAGCACCCATCCAGAGACTTCTGCAGGGTGGGCTTCAGGTTCCAAGTTTCACAGCTGTATAGGAGGACAGACTCCACGGTCACATGGAAGAATCTCAGTTTGATGTGTCGAGGGAGATTGGAGTTCCACACACTATTCATGCCATTCAGGGCCCTCCATGCCAGTGCTTTTCTTACCTTAAGGTCCTGTTCTGATGAGTTGACCCAGGAACCCAGGTATTTGAAGTCGTTAACTTCTGCTAGAGCATTGCCCCCTGCTTGAGAGGTGGGTGGTCCAGGGAGGTGTTGTAAGTGATTGCCTCAGTCTTCTTTGCATTCAACCTGAGGCCAACCCTGCATAGTCCCGGTCTGCCAAGACTACAGCGGTATTTCTTCTAGACTTCCTAGGTGTTATTATGAAGCCAAGCTCCTGCTCCTGCCCACTGATGGCTTTCTTAAGCGCGTAGTCCAGGGCTACAATGAAGAGGCAGGGGGCAAGAGTGTCCCCCTGTAGCACCCCTGCTAGGATGTCGAACACCTCACTGTTGCCATCCGGGGTTACCACTCTGGCTCTTGTGCCCCTGTACATGTCCTCTATGGCCCAGAGTAGGTTAGGAGGGATCCCGTAGGCCTTAAGGATTTTCACCATCACGCCTCTGTGTATTGAGTCAAATGCTTTTTTGAAATCAATAAAACACAGGACTGCTGTTAGGTTGTTTTCTTTCACCTCCTCGATGATCCTCCTTAAGGCCAGGATGTGGGCTACGGGGGTCCTTCCTTTTCTGAAGCCATTTTGGTTGTCCCTCAGTTGAGGGTCAATGGCATCTCGAATCCGGTTTAGTATCATGCGGTTGTATATTTTCGCTATGACACATGTCAGGCTAATGCCACAATAGTTGTCTGGCTTAGACAGATCTCCAGATTTCGGCACCAGGATTATGTTGGAGAGGGACCATATATCAGGCTTGATGTTTTCTATCAGAGCTTGGTTGCAGATCTCCAATATGATGTTGTCGAGATCACAGTTCTTAGGGACCTCTGGGGGGATGCCATCCGGCCCAGCACTTTTCGCTTGCTTCAGAGCAGACTTTGCTGTGGCAAACAACTTAGCTGTAAAGGGGCCATCGTCAATCACAAGATTTGTGAGGACTGCAGGTATTTCTTCCTCAGCTCCTTCCACTGTCGGGTGTGTGCCTAGGAGATCTCGGAAGTGGGTGAACCAGGAGGCCACTCTCTCCTCTGGGCTGCAGCCTGCTAGTTGTGCCTGCCTCGACCTCTTGCGCCCACTCATCTTGTTTATGACCTTCCATGACTCCTTGTACTGTCGTTTGCCATGCACCGCCTCCACCATCCTCACCTTCTCCATCAGCTCCTCCCCTTTGATCCTGTCGTAGGTGTTGAACAGCTGCTGTTTGGCCTTGTTCAACACCTCCCGACTCTCTGTGGTCCCCTCTTCCTCAAAGCTTCTATGTGCCTCTTCCATCCGTGCCCGCGTCCTCATGACCTCCGGGTGCTTGGATCTGGGGGAGGCTCTGATTCTCCCCTTTGTCGGCGCCCACCTCCTTGTTGCCTCCTCATTAGCAGCGAGAAACTGCCTATATGTTGTCCGAGGCTTTTCCTCTTCGGCCTGCAGTTGTAAGCGGGTTCTCACCTCCACCGTGTAGCCGGCCTGGAGGTTGGGGCTTCTTGCGAAGGCCTCCCAGTCGGGCTGGGGCCTCGGGATGTTCTTGGGGACCCTCAGGCTCAGACGCAGCCTCACAGAGACCACACGTTGGTCGGAGCCTACAGAGTCGAATGTAATGTATGACTCTGCGTTAAGGATGGACGTCCTCCATTTCCTTCTTACCAGTATGTAGTCCAGCTGACGTACCATACTGATAGCTCGGTCCTGGAATGTCCATGTCTTGCCCATTGACTTGTGTGTACGTGCATGTGGGTGTGTATGTTGTGAGTGTGTGTCTGTATGAGTGTGTGCGTGTGTGCGTGAGGGTGTGTGTGTGTGAGTGTGCTTGTAAGAGGGTGCGTGTGTGTGTGTGTGTGATTTGTGGACTGAACTAAGTTCTTATGTGATGAAGAATGGGACAGAGAGATTAAACAAAAAACTTTCACTATATGTTACAGCAACAGAATAACTAGAGCCCAAAACACTGCGATGATGCAAATAAAGTGCCTACTCTCCAGTATTATATAGCGCCCATATGCTTGCTTTCGCTTGTGATGTTTGTTACCTGTTTTTTTAATTCGTCCTGCCATCCCTTTGTCTACTTTGTGAATTTCTTTCATGAAACTGACCTCTGGGCCCAACGTAGTGCGTGATATTATTCTTCACTCACTGTACTTTCTTATCAGCTACGCGGCGCTTAAATTTATGAGCGCATTCCTTATCTTACCGTTGCGTGACAGCTTTTACTTGGCAATTATCCCAGTTTCGTCTGTTGGGCGCCTACGATCGTAAATTATTTTTTGCTTGGCAATTATCCCCATTTCGGCTGTTGGGCACCTACGATGGTAAATTATGGCCTAAACATGGTTCTCAATATTAAAGCAGTGGCGGGCCGTGCATTTCACACCTAGGCCTTCAGCGATGTCCTACTTAGTCCGACTTCAATAAATACCTCTCATAATACCATCATTTATGACACCACGTGACCACGGCTGGAGAAATAGTAATGATTTATTTTCATCTGTGCTCTCTTCTTCATTTGCCCTCTCTTCCCCTCCTCTCTCTGCAATTGTTCTCTCTATTACCTCAAATGAGCAAAGTTCACCCAGCAACGGGCTCATGCTCCGATGCCCTTCTATGTCTATTCGAGAAGAGCAAGATTTTTTTTATTTTTAGTATATTTGTCATTTTAGTTCGTTATCATTGGTTTGATATGAACGAAATAAATTATGAAAACATATTAAACGTAAACATATGAAAAAATAAATAAAATGTTTGCACTCACCAAAAAACGGCTGACCTCCAAAACACTTATTTCAACACAAAATCCATTCTCCTTTCTTTCCTCAAGAAGACCTCAATGACTTGGTTGTACAGTTTATCTGTGAGTTTCAGTTCCAACAATAAATCCCTTTCTATTGACATGGAGGCCAATGCTAAAAGACGCGTCTGTTCAGTCGTGTTTCTTGCATATGTTTTAATTCGCTTCAAGGCCGAGAATGACCTCTCGACAGAGGCGGTGGACACAGGGATTGTCACAGCCAAACAAGCCAGTGCATAAAGCTGTCCCATACTCTCACTCAGTTCTTTGTTCCTAAGAAAATCAAGGAGATCCGCTGGATTTTTCCCTTCAAAATCAGTCATGGCATACATTACAGTCAGTTCTGTTTTTAGTCGGGGCAGGTCGAACCGTGCGCCGTGACTTTCTGTTAAGTTGGAAAAGGCTGTTTGCGGAAACTTTCTCCGGTATGTCTGAAAGTGCTGGGGGTCGAGAAGGGAGAGAAACAATAACTTTTCGTGGTCTTGAAATCGATTCCGTATCTGGCAAAGAATGTTGTCCAGAATGTTGCTGTGGAGTTGTTGGTAGTGTGCGCGAAGGTCGCCTTTCGCCGCGCCCTGGTCTCTGCGAGCGCTTGGACCCCCTGAGATGCTCACCGTTTCTTCATAAATCTGATTGAATTCGCCCTTGGCGCGCTCAACTGTGTCACAGAACTCGTTCACCCTTGCCATGCAGAATTGTACATCCAGTGTTTTCTTCTGTAGTATTCCAAAGAGCACATCAGCATGCTCAAAAAGCCCATTAAATGTGTTGAGCAAAAAACAAAACTCAAAATCATCCAGACGATAAATCCATCTGCACAAAGCACAGTGTCCTCATCATACTCACCATGATGTTCCAGTATGTAATCAAACAACTCCTTTAGCGCAATCCTCTTCTCGTGGACTGCATTCACCAATCTCGATGCATATTGCCATCGTGTTGGTGCAACATGAGGAAGACGCCGCTTGCACATGTCATCCAGTAGCTGAGTGCGCTTAGGGGATCTAAGAACGCAGCGAGGCCATTCAGGTTGGCAAAAAAGACCTTGCATTCTTTAAGCTTTGAGGCCCCTTGAGTCAGTACTAAATTAAGACGATGAGCATAGCAGAGAATGAATAAGGCCATAGGTGCCCTCTCTTTAACTTTCGCTTGCACCCCATTTAGTCCAGATGCCATTACCGCTGCGCCATCGTAACACTGTGCCACAACTTTGTCCAGACAACATTCATATTCCTCGAGGAAACGGAAAATAAGAGCAGCAATGTCATCAGCTCGCTTGCCACTAGTTACATCCTCATATTTGACAAAACGCTCCTTGACACCTGATGTCGTTACATAGCGCAGGACAAGTGCGAGCTGTGCGGCATTACCCACGTCGGTTGTCTCGTCCGCCATTACAGCGACGAAAGGTGCTTTTTTGATCTCCGTTTTGATCTCTTCTGCCATCACTTCAGCAATAGCATAAATTAGGTCATTTTGTATTTTCCCAGATGTCCCAGTAAACACTCTGTTAGTGGACAGGTGGTAATGTAAGTCTGTGTCATGCTCAGCAAGAAAATAAATAAGTTCCATGTAGTTGCCTGTTTGTGGACTGACTGCTTTCATCGTGTCCCCTAAATGAAAGTTCTTGTTTACCCAAGAACACGACACAATCAATCAGTCTTTTCAATATCTCCCTATTTTTCTTCGCCATTTCATTGTGCAGCTCTCTTTCCCTGTGCACCTGTTCGTTGAGCTGTGTATCCACTCGGGTGTCCCCAAAATTTTTTAAAAGCACCGTAGCTTGCAAGTGTCCAGTCGTGCTTTGGTGTCTCGTTGCTGCCTTAGTTAAACAATTTAAGTTCGCAAATCCAGTGTAGCTCCACACACCAAGTCGATCCTTTGCAAACAAAAGGCATTCCCAGCAGAACCATTTGCAGCACCCATCGGAAGCCGTAAGCCAGGGGTACCGCTCATAGTTGGTTGATTGGAAATGGCGGACAAACCCTTTCCCCGGCTGGGTCAGGTTAGCTAGCTCGGGGGTCGGCCGTCCTCGTCTCACGAGATCTAGCTTCTCTTGAAAGGTCCGTCTTGAAAATGGCCTTGCAAGTATATCTGCAACCAAATCAACGTTTTGCCCTCCTTCAGCCATTGTGGGTTAAAAAAGCGAGTAGATATATTAGATTTCTTTCTCTGCTAACCGGGTATGGCTCCGGTGCGGCGATCTTGATCTGCGTTGAACTCACAAGTGAGTAGGCTATCCTTCTTCTTGCGTACATGTCACGTTCAACGTGAGGCCAGCTAGAAGGCCTGCTGTCAACAACTCGTGATCTGATTGGCTATCGCAAGTTTCGCAACTGTCTATCAACTGTATGTGCCCGTTCACTTACATTGCACAGACGCCCGCATTGTTGATTCTGAAGGCCTCAGGCAGATTTCATACAGCCTGGCAACACAAACTAGCTGAATTCTGATTGGATAAAAACTCTAACTTAAAAACAACACGAACATGAAGAGAATATGAAGAATATTTTTATATATTTAGGGAAAGTAAATTCAAAATTAAATTAACCTTTATCAAATTATGATCATGATTTATGTTAGGCCAGCAGAGAAGGCCTTGCTGGCCCTGACGGCCCACCACTGTATTAAAGTAACACTATTTATAGTCTGGATAGTTTTTTAAATCATAGAAACACTCGCTACACACCAGTATTTTCAGAAAGAAAGACAACAACACAAAGTTATTTTATTCTCACAGAAGATCTTGGCTCTCGTACCATTCAGTTTACCGGCATATATTTACACTACAATTTTTTCTTCCAAGAATTTTAAAACACCCAGTTATAGATATAAAGCTATGCTTTTAGGTAAAGGTAGGCACCAGGCTGATAATTTTGACCAGGACCGATCTACAACACACTCTGGTGAGAAATCGCACAAAACATACGCTAAGTGTTGTTGCTATGAAAATAAATAATTGGAAATTTAATTTGTAGTTATCGGTATTGAGCATATTCTTGGAGGCAACATTCCACTGTAACTGTACACGTACATTACACGTGACAAAGACATCTTGAAAGAATTCTTGAAATAACTAGATAAAGCTATGTGATATTGCTGATTTGGTGAGCTTGGCTGCTTTGTGAAGTGACGGGTTAACAGAGATATTTGTATGTATCAATTAAGGACACATGACACTACACCCACCATACACATTTAGTGTATGGTTGGTGTTTATGTTGTTAATTTTTGCAGACCTACATTCTGTCCAGAGACTAACTTCGTACTGCTTTGTGTCTGTTACACTGGTGAAATATGGTCTAATGTGAACGTTTAATCAGCGTCTAAAATTACCTATTTTAGACGTTTTTTGAGCCTAGATTATAGACGTCTATTAAACGTTTTATCAACCAGAAAATGCTCACTGGGTGGGGACATGGTTATGTAGCCTATAGGCTGGTGGGTTATGCGCAACTGGATTACACCTGCTACCTCGACCTTCCTTGAGGACCCATGTAAGGTCTGTTTGTGCATAACCATGCCATGTTGTCAGGCAGATATTGCTACGGAACAACATGTTAGAGTGGGCGCTAACATGTTACAGGATCTGTGTAGTGTGAGTGGCAAACTGCAAAGTGCAGAATAAGGCATTTGAAAAATTTGTTGGGATAAGCTCCAGCTCAGGGCTGGACTGGGACAAAAAATCGGCCCTGGCATTTTTGGCCCAGACCGGCCTACCACAATCGGTCGGACACCACCCACCAGTACGAAATCCTTGCGGCCCCTTTAAATATGCAATACCACCGTACTATTTCCCTTTAAATATGCAATACCACCGTACTATTTCCCCAAACCACTACAAAGATGAGTAAGTTCCGTGGACAAGTGTACCAGTGCAAATGGACGAGTGTACTCACTCACTCTTGACTCCCTGGTGATCAGACGTGGCCGTGGAGTACACAATCTCCATACTCAAGTAACAGTTACAGTAGAAGTACAAGAAATTGTCAAAGAAAAAGCTCTGATAGAAGTTTCAAATTATTTATTAAATTATTATTATTATTCAAATGTAAGTATAGAAATATATGTACAAAGTATACAAGTAACTCAAAATGTTGCCTGTGAACTCCACTGGGCTGAAAAGATCTCCTCCTCAAACAAGGCAACCTTTAAAAGAGTGAGAGGGAGAGACAAAGAGAGAAAGGTGAGAATGATAATTGATGGAGTTAAATGATCACAGTACTGGTCCAGTATCTTCAATTGAGAACAATGTAGAGAGATAGTTGCATGTATTTGATACTTACTTAGTAATAAATGCTGCATGGCCCTCTGGATACCCTCAACAATAATGGCATCTCCTGAGAGAGAGAGAGAGAGAGAGAGAGAGAGAGAGAGAGAGAGAGAGAGAAAGAGAGAGATAGAGAGAGAGAGGGGGGGAGAGAGAGAGAGGGAGAGATGAGACATGATCAATGATAAGTCATACATGATTAAATGACAGATTCAGATGATCAGAGTTGCATGAATTGTATACTTACTTACTGGAAAAAGGCTGCATGGACCTCTGAATACCCTCATCAACAATGGCATCCTGAGTGAGAAAGAGGGAGGAAGAGAGATGAGACACGATAAGTGAGATAAACTATAGATTCAGATAGTAACTATATCTTCTAGAAAATGTAAGCAGTTGCATAGATTGTAAACTCACTACTTACATAAAAAGGATGCCTGTGAAGTCCACTCCAGTTAAAAGCAAAGTGCTTCTTTTCAAACAAATTAGGGCAACCTTTGATAGAGAGAGAGGGAGAAAAGGGGAGACAGAGAGAAAGGCGAGACTGAGACATTATAATTGATGATCAGTTATGTTGATAGTTGATCACAGTACTGGTAATTACATGATCATAATACCTTTATCTTTACTGGAAAAGGCTGCATGACCCTCTGGATACCCTCAACAATAATATCCTGACAGAGAGAGAGGGGGGGGGGGGGGGAGTGAGAGAGAGATGAGACATGATCAATGATCATTTTTAAATTATAAATGATTAAATGACAGATTCTGGAAAATATAAAAACATAGTTGCATGTATTGTATACTTACTTAGTGGAAAAGGCTGCATGGCCCTCTGAATACCCTCATCAACAATGGACAATGAACCACACAAGTTAGGGCCGGGCATCCTTTGAGAGACAGGGGAGGGGGGGTAATAATGAGTCACATGATCACACTATCTTCAGTCTAAAAAGCTGCTACATGATTATGAATGATTTTATACATTACATTACATTACAGTCATTTAGCAGACGCTTTTATCCAAAGCGACTAACAATAATTGCATTTAACGTAGGAAGAGCCAATGTACTACTACTTGCCTAGAACTCACAAGTGCATCTTCTTTCTAAAACAAACAAGTGACTAAGAGCATAATCTAGTGCTGAAGCAAAGTGCAAGAATCACAATCTAAAGTACAGTGCAATATAATATAATAAGTGCTTAGGTGGGAGGATTGTTGTAGTACTTCTTGAAGAGATGAGTTTTGAGCCTGCGACGAAAGATGGGCAGCGACTCTGCTGTCCTGACATCAGTGGGCAGCTCATTCCACCACTGCGGGGCCAGGACAGAGAAGAGCCGTGACCGTGTCGATCGACCGCAGGAGCCTCGGAGTGACGGGGCAACCAGTCGCCCTGAGGTAGCAGAGCGTAGTGGTCGGGAGGGGATGTAGGGTTTGACCATGGCCTGGAGGTAGGAGGGGGCTGTTCCTTTCATTGCCCTGTAGGTTAGCGCCAGAGTTTTAAACTGGATGCGAGCCGCTACAGGGAGCCAGTGTAGGGAACGGAGAAGGGAAGTTGTGTGGGAGAACTTGGGGTGGTTGAACACCAGGCGAGCAGCAGCTTTCTGGACAAGTTCCAGAGGTTTAATGGCTGACGCCGGTGCCCCCGCGAGGAGGGAGTTGCAGTAGTCCAGGCGGGAGATGACCAGGGCCTGGATGAGTACCTGCGCCGTTTCATTAGTGAGGAAAGGGCGAATCCTCCTGATGTTGTAGAGCATGAATCTGCAGGAACGTGTGACGGATGTGACATGTGAGGAAAATGACAGTTGGTCATCCAGGGTCACACCCAGATTCCTCGCAGTCCGAGTCGGGGTCACCACTGTGTCTTCAATGGTGATGGCCAGGTCCCGGTGCGGACAGCCCTTCCCCGGGAGGAACAACAGCTCAGTCTTGTCCAGATTGAGCTTGAGGTGATGTGTCGTCATCCACTCCGAAATGTCAGCCAAGCACCCAGCTATGCGTGTCTCCACTTCTGTATCAGAAGGGGGAAATGACAGAACCAGTTGGGTGTCATCGGCATAGCAGTGATAGGAGAAGCCATGCGAGCGAATGACAGAGCCCAGAGATGTAGTGTAGAGGGAAAACAGGAGAGGACCCAGGACAGACCCTTGTGGAACCCCCGTAGTCAGACTACGCGATTCCGACGTCGACCCTCTCCATGTCACCTGGTAGGAGCGGCCCGTCAGGTAGGATGCAAACAGGGAGTGTGCAGAGCCATCGATGCCTTTCTCCTCGAGGGTGGAGAGGAGGATCTGGTGGTCTACCGTATCAAATGCTGCTGACAGGTCTAGGAGTATCAGGACAGAGGAGAGAGAGTTCGCTCTAGCGGCATGGAGTGACTCTGTTACTGCAAGGAGGGCGGTCTCTGTCGAGTGGCCAGCCTTGAACCCGGATTGGTGGGGATCTAGGAGGTCGTTCTGGTGGAGGTACGAAGACAGTTGGTTAAAGATAGCACGTTCAAGTGTTTTGGATAGAAAGGATATAATAATAACAACAATTTCATATCAACTTACTATAAGTTTCCTCAGTAGCTCACTCTTCTCTGACACTTTGTCAATGACAGTGTCTGTGTCCAAAGCAACAAGGACGTCTTTTTCAGTGGCCATCAACATGAAGGCTTCCAATTTGCTGGCAGACAGGCTGCTCCTCAGTCTGCTTTTGATATATTTCAGTGTTGAGAATGAAAAATATTTTTTTAACCTAGCCCCTTAGTAACAGTCCTGAAAGGAGCTAGGCTTACCAGTCAACTGGCTGGTAAATTATCCATTACCAATAGATTTTTAGCAGCCAGCCATTGGCTAGTAAATGGCTAGGGTTAATTTTGGACCATGGCCACACACAGCTAACGTTAGCCTGCTCCTCTTTTTCTTCGAAGATATAACGTTAAGTAGCCCAGCAGCAGCAACACTGCTAGGCTAGGCCAGAATAGATAACGTCGTAATAGCGCTAGTGCTAATTGCCAAGCTAACGTGCTCAAGTTAGCACTACTACTGACGTTATCTGGCTGGCCTAGACAAACAGTGTTAACGCTAGCTAGCTCAAACGTAGCTAGCTACGACCCGGTTTGCTTGGCAGGGAGGTGAGTAGCTAGATAATGCTAGCTAGCTGTACCTAGCTAATGCTAGCTGGCGCTAGCCACAGATAGCCGTCACCCATATTCATATTTAGCTATAGCTTTTTTAGCTTTCAGCTATATTTCCTTACCGTTTCAACTGCACACTCCTCCTGCTCACTCTGTCCTTCCTCGGCCCTGTCATGTCTCTGTCCCTCCTCGGCCCTGTCATGTCTCTGTCCCTCCTCGGCCCTGTCATGTCTCTGTCCCTCCTCGGCCCTGTCATGTCTCTGTCCTTCCTCGGCCCTGTCATGTCTCTGTCCCTCCTCGGCCCTGTCATGTCTCTGTCCCTCCTCGGCCCTGTCATGTCTCTGTCCCTCCTCGGCCCTGTCATGTCTCTGTCCCTCCTCGGCCCTGTCATGTCTCTGTCCCTCCTCGGCTTCCCTGTCCTGCTCTCGGCCACCATGGCCACCAGCCACCTCTCCTTCAAGTTCGTGTTCAACATGGTGTTCTGAGGCTGTAGACGTTGAAGCAGCCCCTGGCGCAAACATATCAGTAATTTTTGCACATGTTGCAGCATCCGCCTCAATACTTTTAATCTTTTTATCTCGTTATTTCTCTGTGCCCCCCTTGCGCTTTGGTTTACTATACTTGTCCTTATGCATCTTTCTCCATCCACTGACTTTTGGCTCTCTAACGGCCCACGCAAATGACACCTGAAACTAACAGAGGGAGGGGTGGGGCCTACATATGATTGGGCCAGCCCAGTGTCAGTATAGAAAATGGACCAATGGGCCGCTGTCCCTGCTCTATGGGCCGTTCGTTAGCCCCCAAAGAAAAAAAATAAATATATTTTTTAGATCGGCCCACAAGTAGGTCCGGCCCACCGGGCATTTGCCCGGTACGCCACATGGCCAGTCCAGCCCTGCTCCAGCTCGTTATCCTGGAGTCAGCACAAACAGTTAGCCAATCTCTAGCGAGATATTAATGCAACAGGTATCGTATTGGATGGAATTTGAGACATAAGCATATATAAGGATTGTTTAAAACAGGTCTCAGAACTTTTCTGGTAAAACTTCGTTTCTGGTGAAGTGAATCACAACTCTATTTTCAGGTCATTATATATATAACACCCAGTTATATATATAACTACTCTTTTAGATAAAGGTGGGCATCAGGCTGATAATTTTGACCAGGACCGATCTACGACACACTGGTGAGACATCGCACAAAACATACGCTGAGTGTTATGATGTTGTTATGTGTTAGTGCTATGAAAAGAAATAATTTGAAATTTAATTTGTAAATTGAGTATTGAAGTTATCGGTATTGAGCATATTCTTGGAGCCAACCGCGACATTTCACTGTAACTGTACACGTAGCCTACATCACACGTGACAAAGACATCTTGAAAGAAATCTTGAAATAACTAGATAAAGCTAAGTGATATTGGCTGGGTTTCCCGATAAAGAACCTTCTTAAGGAACCCTTCTTAAGCAACCCTTTGTATGGGAGTTAAGAAGTAGGGGAGACCAGGGTTGGTTGGCTACAAGGGTTGGTTGGCACACCCCTCTTTACTGGCCCCCTGAAGGTCACAGACACAAAAATGTGACATCAAAATGTTTGTCTTTTTGATCTACACTAATCTCTTATTTTAAAAAATCTGAAAGTCACTCACTTTTTTGGTGAGGGCTACATGTCAGTTTTTTTTGTATCAAAAGTTTAAAAAAAAAAAAGTCTCCGCACCAAAAGTGTTATAAAACTGTGTTTGGATAGAGATATTAGAAATGTGTTACTTCCAGTTAATAGAGATAGGAATAAGCTACATTTTGATATACAATTTGAAAGTCTGTGATGAGGGATGGTAACTGGGAAATATCATGTAATCACAAAAGTGGGTCCAAATGTGAACGGGGTTGGTTGGCACACTCATTTTGGGGTTGGTTGGCACATAGCCCCCCACCCCCATAACAATAGAAAGGAATAAATGTTTAGGCCTAATTGAGATGTAGTTTATAGTTTAGTTTATTTGAGAAGGGAATACATTTTAGGCCAAATTGAGGTATAGTTAATAGGTTCTTTGATTTAAGAAGGGACAATGCATATCACTGAACAACAAGTGTAAAGCCAAGAGGCTAATTTTCATCTGTGGTCCCTGGCCAAGATATTTAGGCATCTTAAAATGACAGGATAAAAGTTGATGATATATTTATTGTTAAATGTTCCAATGTTCTGATCTAAAACTGAAATATGTTTCAATCAAATGTTCAAATTGTTTGTGGTTGCTCAATCGGCTATAGCTCTTTATACATTTTAATAAGATTTTATCTTTTTATTATGTTTTAAAATATATTGTAACATGCAACTGTTCTGTAAAGTTAATTATTCCATTTTCTTGCATGAATTAAATATTATATTTGTTTCTACTTCTTGCTTAATTGATTGTCAATTTTAACATTGTGCCCCATAATGTGTGCCAACCAACCACGTAGGGGCTGGCTGGCACAAGTGCGCAACATTACTTGAATCATAAATCACTTAATTTTTGAAAATAATTGTGGGCATTAAATATGTTTAGTAATAGCTGATACATAAACCTTTCATTTGATGCTGGTTAGAATGTTCTCAAGGCAGAGAGCGAAAAGTTTGCCAACCAACTCCGGTCTCCCCTACTTTGGAGTTAAGTGCTTCTTAACTCGTTTGGGAAACCCGGCCATTGCTGATTTGGTGAGCTTTGCTGCTTTGTGAAGTGACGGGTTAACAGAGATATATGTATGTATCAATTAAGAACACATGACTCTACACCCACCATACACATCTAGTTGTTAATGTTTGCTGTCCAGAGACTAACTTCGTACTGCTTTGTGTCTGTTCATGTAGCTCTCCCTGTATCTGTGAGGAAAACTCAGCCATGTCCCTGACAAACAGTCACCATGTGAGCGAAGACATCTGGGAGTCCCACAACAATATGATGCTGGAGCCACTCTCCACCAATGACTCTGAGGTGTGTCTCGTGTGCGTGCGCGCATGCGTTTTGTGTGTATATTAAGGTTATAATAGTTTCGCTTTTTTCATTAGTTTTTATGTTTACATCGTTTTAACTTTTTGTTTTCAATTTCAGCTTACTTTTAATGAGTTATTATTGTATTAAAATGCTTGGTTTTAGTTTAGTTTTTATTAGTTGCAGTATTATTATTATTTTTCTTTCTTCTGCGCTAGCCTTGTGAGACTATCCTGATCTCGAGTGCTCATGTTGTTTCACGCTCAGTGGCGTTGCGCAATTTTTCGAGGCTCCCCCGCAGGTCAGGCCTTGGGGGCCCTCCCACACAGTGACATGGGATAGACATCGCGGCCACTTAATGCTTTTTAAAAAAAAGTTTATTGTTGCAGGCATCATTGACAAATACAAACAAGTGGCTCTGTATTAGGCTATTATAACAGGACGGAATTGTAGAACATTCGTTATAGCCTATCATTTGAGTTCACACAACGGAACGGTTCACACAACATATTCTGTATCAAAGAAAAGTCGTCTACAAAAAAACTAATTATACCCTGTAGGCTACAGAGGCTGCAGTCAAGAGCTGCTTTCTACATGTGTTGTAGTAAGTTTAATATTTTATACGAGTGCGTCTCCTGGCATTCTTCTGCGCAAACACTCTTTAGATCTAGACTGCGAGCGCGTCGGCTCTCAATACTATATCAATCAATCAATCAAAGCTTTATTTATATAGCGCATTTCATACCCAGAGGCAACACAATGCGCTTTACAGAGAACAAGGGAGGTGGGCATACGACCCAATCTCTACATATTCCAGAGGGAAGAAAAAAAACAGTAATCACCCGGGGGCCAGATAAGTGAGCTGTAAAAATTATTCCCTGACCCCTCTCAACAAGGCGATCGAGCAAGCTCCAGGAGTATGTTTGTCTACCGGCTAAGAACATTTATAAAGCAATACATTACATTAAATTACATTTCAGAGTAAGAGAGGCTAAAAAAGCAACATAGGAGAGAGGACATTCTACGGACATGCTACGACATCCACAGCAGACACGGGGGTATCTATCGGACTCCGGGAGGTCTGCTGGTGACAGTGGGGCATCCACTGGACCTGGTTAGAAGATAGGGAGAGAGAGAGGCACTAGGGAGAGGGAAGGCAGAACAGGGTTAGTAGCACATAGAGCCATACAGACCACACAGATATTGAAGCAGGCAACCTGGGGCAAGCTCCTGGAATATATTTGTCTAATGGCTAAGAACATTTAAAGAACAATAAATTACATTAAATTCATTTTTCAGAGCAAGAAAGGCTAAGAGCATCAGGTCCAGGCCTAAGCCGGATGTGGACTGATGTGTGTCTGTGTGTACGTGTGTGTGTGTACTAAATACTACGACATCCACACATCCACAGCTGACATGGAGGTATCTATCGGACTCAGGGTGGTCTGCGGGCGACAATAGGGCATCCACTGGACCTGGTTAGAGGATAGGAGGGAGGGAGAGAGGCAATAGGGGAGGCAGAAAACGGTTAGTAGCACACTGAGCCATTGAAGCAACACAGCTGTCAGAACAGAACAAGCCTGTTTCAGGGTAACCAGCTTCTGTACACTACTTGATATACATACAGTGCATTGCAGGATAAATACCAATGTATACAGAGGATTCACAGGTAGGTTTGAGGCTGCCTTTCTGTGTCTCTTTCTGTGGTCTGTTGGGCATGTACTTAACAAGCATGTCTGAAATATATTCTGGTGAGTGACTGTGGAGAGATTTATAGACTAGTAATAGTATTTTAAAGTATATTCTAGAGTTGACTGGTAACCAGTGTAGTGATTTTAAGGCTGGTGTGATGTGTGCCCTTCGTCTAGTCTTAGTGAGGACTCGTGCTTCAGCATTCTGTATCATTTGTAGCTTAGAGATTGCTTTCTTTGGTAGGCCTGATAGTAGAGCATTGCAGTAGTCCAGCCTGCTTGTGATGAAAGCATGCATTAATCTTTCGGTGTCAGCCTGAGAGAGAAAGGGTTGCACCTTGGCAATGTTCCTTAGGTGGTAAAAGGATGTCTTTGTAATATTCTTGATGTGGTTTTCGAAATTAAGATCTGAGTCAAGTATGACACCTAGGTTTTTAGCCTGGCAATTGGTGTCAATTTCCAGAGTTTTTAAGTGTGCAGATAGTTTCTCTCTTTCAGCTTTTTCTCCAATGATCAGTACTTCTGTTTTGTCCTGGTTTAGTTGGAGGAAATTATGTGACATCCATACATTTATATCTGTAATACACTTGACAAGGCAGTCAACCAAGCTGTAGTTACTGGGTGTTACAGAAATATAGAGTTGGGTATCATCTGCATAGCTATGGTAGCTAATGTTGTGCCTCCTGATGACACTGCCAAGGGGCAGCATGTACAGGCTGAAGAGTAGAGGTCCTAGTATAGGATCGATCCTTGGGGCACCCCACAGGTCATAGGGATCTTTCCTGAGCTATATTCACAGAGGGCAACGAAGAAATCACGACCGGTTAGATAGGTCTTAAGCCAATTTAGGACTGGACCAGAGAGGCCAACCCACTTCTCCAGTCTTTCGATGAGGATTGCATGATCTATAGTATCAAAGGCTGCACTCAGGTCCAGGAGGACGAGAACAGAGAGCTCTTTGGAGTCAGCATTAATTCTGAGGTCATTTACAACTTTGACTAATGCCGTCTCTGTGCTATGATGCGCACGAAAGCCGGACTGGAAAAGGTTAAGGGTACAACTTGTAGCTAGGAAATCATTAATCTGTTTGAAAACAAATTTTTCCAGAATTTTACTCAAAAAGGGAAGGTTGGAGATTGGTCGAAAATTGCTGAGAACTGAAGTGTCTAAGTTGTTTTTCTTCAGTACAGGTCTCACCAAAGCAGTTTTAAGTATTGGTGGGAAGACACCTGTAGATAGGGAGTCATTAACAATGGATAAAATGTCATAGGATACAGAGTCAAATATAGTTTTGAAAAAATCGGTGGGGATGAGATCCAGCAGGCATGTGGAGGATTTGAGTTTGGATACTACTTTTCTCAACATTTCTGTGTCCATCAGTGTAAACAGTCTCATATGTCCATTACATGGAGGGAGAGGATCTGTGAACGGGATGCATGGCCTTTCCTGCGTGATATTCCTCCTAATATTCATAATCGTATCTCTGAAGTAAGCTGCAAATTCCTCACATTTGGAGGTAGAGAGCAGGTTATCAGGTGTTTTTTACGGCAGGGTTTATTAGGCTATCAATTGTTGGGAAGAGCACTCTTGAATTATTTCGGTTGATAGATTTTTTAATTAAATTTTAATAGAAAATTTAAATTTTGAGAAGTGGTCTTTCCTTGCATTTATTATTGCTTTATTAAAAGCAGAGAGATGTTCTTTGAGAATATCATGGTGGACCTGTAGCTTGGTTTTTCGCCATATACACAGAACTTCTGCAGGTTCTCTTTAGTTGATTTGTTTCCTCATTTCGCCATGGAGCTTTATTATTGGTTGTGATCCTATTCAGTTTAATAGGTGCTACAGAATCCAAGGCTGCCCTTACTCTGGTGTTAAAGGTGGTTGCTAAGTCTTCAATAGTTCCTAATGGCCCCACTTCTGGAGTTCATCAATTGTTTGTGGTCATTATTTCTCTAAAACTATCGGCTACTGCAGAGGTAAGATAACGTTTCTTGATAAAGCGCTCAGTACTACTTTTGACTTTGGGAACCAATGCAGTGAAGAAGATACAGAAATGGTCGGAGAGGGCGAGATCACTAATAGAGGAGACAGTGATAGTCAGGCCCTTAGTAATCACTAGATCAAGGGTGTGGCTGCGGTTGTGGGTTGGCTCAGTGATATGTTGGGTAAAATCCATGGAGTTTAGGAGGTTGATAAAGTCCCTGGCTTTCGAGTCCGCCTCAGTGTCTATGTGTATGTTGAAAACTCCAATGATGATAATCTTATCATAATTTGTATGGATGATGGACAGGAGTTCTGAAAATTCTGTAGAGAAGGCAGGGCATTTTTTGGGAGGCCTATACACGCTTACTGCCAGAACTGGGGGCTGGCATTTTAAGACAATAGTGTGGTATTCAAAAGAGGCGAAATCATCAAAGGAGATGGTCCTGCAGCTGAGGGCATCTGTAGCTATGGTGGCTGTTCCTCCACCTTTTTTCCCACTTCTGATAGATTGAAAAAAGCTGTAGTTAGGAGGAGAGGCTTCAATGAGGGCTGCTGGTCCATTTATATTTAGCCAGGTTTCAGTTAGGAACATACAGTCTAATTTACGTTCACATATAAGATCATTAATGAGAAAAATTTTGCTTGGTAGGGACCTGACATTCAGGATCGCCACTGAAATAGCTTCCGGAGAAAAGGGCTGGCTCGCCTGACTAGTAGGTCTGGATGGTATATTCACTGGAACGGATATCAGGTTTTTCATATTAGATCCACCTGACTGTTTCATTATGGTAATAGGGGTGCGGTGGGAGATAATTCGCTGAATGGCATATTCAGGTGGGCAAAATTTGTTTATAGAAATATAAACGTCGCTATGCCAGGTCTCAGTGAGGGGCAGGGAATCAAGGTCTATGGTGATGGGGTGCTGGTGAGATGGAGCTGGTGTAGCCCGACCCGTGGGTACAGGAGGTTTATGTTTGGCAGTACGGTGGTTGAGACGGGTCGGGCTAACCCCACATCAGACGCTGGAAGATCTCAGCGTCAGGTCCTTATTCATACTGAGCAGACGGGCACCTGACCTGCTAGGATGAAGGCCGTCCCTGGCGAAGAGGTCCGAGCGGTTCAAGAAAGTGGTGAAATTATCTATGAAGGGAAGCTTCAACTGGCAGCAGTAGCCTTTCAGCCAGATGTGGAGCTGACGGATCTGCTTTTCCTACTATATTTGGCATCGCCATACCGGGGAGAGGAAAACGGGCCAGAGATGATGCAGGTCTTTCCTGACGCCTGAGCAGTGGAGATCAGGGCCTTGAAATCCTCCTTCAGCCGCTCAGACTGCTGGAGCTTGATGTCATTTGTTCCGACATGGATGATGATGGATGAGGCCAGGGGATAATCCGCGAGGAGTGATGGGACAACAGTCCTGATGTCCGAGACCTTAGCTCCTGGGAAGCAGCAGGTCCGAGCTTTCGGGACCACTACATGGCGCACCATGGATGATCCGATGACGAGCACAGATGGGGGAGCGGGATCAGTGACGGGCCCACTGGGCTTAGGGGGCCTCCTTGGCTGCCTCACACCTGAAGGCCAAGTGCCAAGCCGGGGAGCAGGCTGATTAGCCTGGCTATTATGCCGCTCACCAACCAGAGAGGTGTGGATGGGCTGCGGAGGACTGGTATGGTACTGAGTAGAGCAGGGTGTGAAATGAGCCCCAGCAGCAGGGAGCCAGACCGAGGAGCTGATGCTGCTAGTATCCTTGGACCTCTTGGGTACAGGCTCGGCTAGCGGAGCAAAGCTATTCCTCAGCTGGAGGGTGTCGTCGGAGGAGGATTGGGAGAGGACCCTGGAGGTTTCCCTTCCTCGTTTCCTCCTAGCAGTGGTCCAAGGAGTGGAGCTTAAATGCTTGGGTCTGGCTCCGAGTATGGGCCAGGATTCCTCACCCAGGAGGAAACCAAAATCCACATCCCCACCCCCGGATGCCGCCGACGGTGGAGCAGTGGGAGGCAGGACGCCGACGTCTGGGTCGGGTACCAGTGAGTCCAGGAGATGTTCGGCTTGATGTATAGAGTGTAGAGATCCTACCTAGACTGTACACACCAATGCGGATTTTCGGACGAATATCCGCACGAAATTCCTCAAGTTATTAAATACATGTGTTTTTATTAGTCTATACACACCAATACCGACATTCGATGAGGCAGAAAATCTCCTCCGCAACCCTCTGGTTTGTTGCGAAAATCCGCATGTGAAGAAGATTATTTGACCAATCTGTGCCGGTGAACATGTCCGGTAGGCTATGGTTTCAATGTAGACTACCAGTCAAAGGGCATAAATTCCGGTCAAATAGGCTATTATATGAGTTTGTCGCAGTGATTTGCTATATATAGCCTATATATATATATATATATATATATATATATATATATATATATATATATATATGCGATTTAGCCTAGGTCTATATCTATTCATTTCTCATCCAATACATTAGCCTTTCATGATTCGCTTTCATAATTCACTGATTCTAGTTTATCTTTTGGTAGGCCTATTTGAATAGATGATCAATGCATGGAGTTCCACATCTGAAGTCTGTTAATTTGTTTGGGATTCACGAGTAGGCCTAATGTGAGTTTTCTATTTTCTCCTTTCGGTTAATCGGTTGTATCCTTTCTATCAATAACAGGTCATTTTCTGACTCGCTGACATAAATGAACGCGATTATAATTGCGGGCTGAATCCATAGCCTACATCTCACATTCACCTGCTGCTCTGTCTACCTATTCTATGTAGGCTAACGTTATGCGAACTATTTGTTTTTTAAATTGGTTTTCCTACAATTGTGTTGTGTTGCACTCCATATTGTTAGGCTAAATATAGTTTAGATAGGCCTAGCCTACATCTAGATTGAAAACACAGGCATTTTAACCCTAGACCTGTAACCGCCACCGGGTAAAAATCTACCCGTATATAAAAATGCATTAATTTGAGCATTTTGAGATTGTCTCTCAATGAATAGGCCTAAGTGTGTTGGTGGAAATATACAGTATTATTATTATTATAAATATAACGGATTGTTGGTAGTGTATTATTAGTATTATTTCATATCATATTTATTGTTATGACTAAGCAACAACATAAGCATAGTCTATGCATGGAGTGTGTGCTCCTGCGATCGATGAAAAATGGATCCCAAGAAAAAGAGATGGATGAATGGAAAACAAGCATTAGAGCTCTTGACTGAAATGAGTGAGTGCGAGTCTGATGGTGGGGCAGGACTGAGCGATGTGTCCTGGGTTGGCACTTCATCCGAGGGGGGCTCATCTGACGGGTCGTCTCCAGAGCGTCAGAGGAAAGTGAGACGGACTGAGCCTCCACAAGCCAGGTCAACGGCAGCACTGGATACCAGCCCCAGGTGCCCAAGCACTGTAGCATGAATAAACTTTTTAGGCCATATCTATGTAGCCTATAAATAAATATAAAGCTATAGTATAGTGGAAGTGTGTAACGCCCACTCTGAGGCACCAGCGTCATTAAAAACGTAAATGTATACAGTCCAGAGCAGTCGCGTGAGCACGGAATAGAACGCGGAATATACGCAGAATTCGCACCGGGCTCGGTGTGGACACTCGCACTGCGGACGTGGAACTGGAAAATAGCAATGAACCTGCGATGCTAGCGGGGAGAGGGAGTGCTATTTATGTAGTAATGCTAACGGGGAGGTAGGGCTGCTTACTTAGCAGTGCTAGCAGGGGGGGTGGGGGCTGCTTACCTAGCAGTGCTAGCCGGGCGAGTGGGGGCAACTTACCTAGTAGTGCTGGTAATACTTACGCGATCTACTGGGAGCAGGACAAGGCCTCCGGTGTGATGGGTTGGTACTGGAAAGGCAGGGGACGGCTGTCCCCTGTTGGCTAATGGGCTATCCCAGTCAGGAGCTGGCTAGGGCTGGCTAGCCGCAGCAACGTAGCTGTTTGATCTAGACTTGGGGCTCGAGGTCCAAACGTCGGATCCAAAAATCGAATTATTGGATACCGCCAATGTTAGTGCGCGATTTTAAACGCGGAAATATGGTATACAAGTGGAAAAAACGGGATAAAACAATACACTTTTGGGAGAGCTGGCGAGCGCAGTAAACGTAGACTACTTCCTGGGGCATTCCAGTATCACTATAGTTCACTATCACTACTATAAAGATTGATAACCCAGACAGTCTCTCTTGGGACATTGTGCTCCTCAACAGAAGCGTCATGCCTATAGAACTTGAGGGGGCACGTGCCCCCTCAGATTTGGGGGTGTTTCTGTTTTTATTTTTTTTACATTTCTGTTATTTTAGTTTACCATTACATTTTACAATGCAGAGCTATGCTTATTTTCTCTACTGAGCTGAATGTAGGCTATTATTATAATTATGTCATAGACCACCTTTAAAAGCCACCATAACCTCTTTCAAAAAGCCAAACACCCTCTTTCCCGGTGGACTTGGTTTCTTCTAAATTAATACTGGACCTGGAAGCGCCCCCACCCTCGCCTCGTCTCAGGTAAACACGTTTTCGTGGTCTGCTTGTATACATTTAAATTAATGTTGTCCTTAACTGATGAACAGGTCATCCAAATTTTAGGCTATTCTGTATATCCGATTCAATATCCTTCATACTTCAGTATACAGTAGGCTATATCATTCGGACCAATGCCAAGTGAGTAAAAAGTAGCCTACGCTAGATTTGTTTTCCTTTATTTCCCCTTACTCTCCCTTATTTTAATTTTGAAAGTCCTTGGCAGAACGCTACCGGTAAGTTTAATTTCACACTGCTTGAGTGGCAACTTGTAGTGTGCTGTGTCCTGATTTTAAACTGCAAAAATGCACCAAAAAACACTAAAATTTTGTGCGCGCTAATAACGCCTCGCTATCTCGTGCCCCCTCGTATTTTTTTGCATAGAATAGCATACAATAGAATATACTTTATTGTCCCCTCAGGAAAATTTGTCTTGGACTCGTTTGCTGCACAAATCAACTCTATACATAAAAACGTGCCTATCCATTGTATGACCAAAACGGTGGTAGATCAATTATCAGACTTTCTCAAAAGTGCTAGTTTTGTCAACGTTTTGATCTGAACCATTGTATATGATCATAAGTAACCGTAAAACAGGGCTAAACATGCATTTTCCCTTTACTACTCCCATGGGCGATTTTATAGGGGGGGCAGGGGGGGACAAGTGCCCCCCCTGATTGGCCAGCTGCCCTCTTCTTCTGATCTGTCTAAAAGTTGCCTGCAGCTCAATTTAATAAAGATCTTTACCTAATCCATCGTGCGGATATCCTCTCTTTTCTCAGAATTTAACCATTTGATCCTGCACCTTGTCAAAGCTGTGCACACAGATACTCTGTCACGTTTACACGCAAAGTTGAGTTGGCTCTGAGCCTGAGAATTTCATTACCAATAATGATGTTGCATTGTTATTGAGTATGACAATAAAACTTGAACTTGAACTCACTGTAGGCTACATATAGCCATTACCCCTACCGCTACCCTTGTTCTATACCTGGAATAAAATCTGCATCCGTCTTTTGTGAAACGTTTATTATAGTGAAATTAAACCTGCTCTATGAATCACTCCTAGCTTGTCTCGAACTTCCACAATGCAGACTATACTTCTTGTTACACTAGTTGAGCCTTATATATGATAATTAATTAACGTCTACTGACTCATACAGGCTACTTTATATATCTATATATATCAATATATATAAGAAGTAGTTGTGTTGATAAATATGCATACTATATTGATGTACTGGGCGAAAATATATTCTATTTTAATTATGTTAGCTCATCGTAACATTACGCAGACAGAAATATACTGAAAATAGTGCCAGAAACAAGCCGGTGGTGTGATTGGTTGATTTCGCGGAGGAGTTCCCCTCCCCTCCTTCCAGATGAAACGAAAAACAGGAAATACTCCAGTTTTCTGACCTGCGTCACTATTTCAATTTTCAATTTTCAAAGGAGCGTATGCAAAAATCGACAATTGGAAAAACGAGTCCAAATAGTCACATTTCTATTTAACATCAGGTATAGAAAATGCAAAAATTGAAATATTGCAACCAATTACGTATTATTCTATTTAGTCACTTCATTGATACATTTAAACTGATAAAAGTTACACGGACCGTTTGCACGCATTGCATATTACATTGTTTGGGTCTTTTTCCGATGCTGTAAAAAATTGCCAAATCAGAGACGACTCTTGCTTCTGACTTTAAGTCAGTTAAGCAGGGCAAGCTACGGTGCTTCAAAGAATGTAGCGCGATTCCTTAATAAGTCGTTAATGATTTGTTAATAAATTATTTTTTGTTAATAATTATGAAATGCAAAATAATATTAATAATAACAATAGCCTAATAATAATAATAATTCATTTATTTTAGAAGATCGGCTTTTGCGGTTGGCCAATTTAAATCGGTGGCCGATCGATCTGAGCATCCCTATGTATAATATAGGATATAAGTGATAGGCAATATAAGTGATATTGTAGCCTACATGTGATTGACGTGTGAGTGTGTGTGGTAGGTGTTTGACATCATCAAGAAGGAGAAGCACAGACAGACGTACTGGCTGGAGCTGATCGCCTCTGAGAACTTCCCCAGCCGAGCTGTGCTGGAGGCTCTGGGGTCCTGCATGAACAACAAGTACTCTAAGGGATACCCCGGGCAGAGGTACACTCACACACCCTACCTAACACTACCTTACTACACGCACACACATGTGTGCGCACCCTACCTAACACTGCTGTAGCCTACTACACACACACACACACACACACACACACTGTTGTGGCCCATACAGATTAGCCTACAGGATTTCCCTCATTACCTAACACTACTACCTTACTACACACACACCCAACCTAACACTGCTGTACTACACACACACACACACACACACACACACACACACACACACACACACACACACACACACACACACCCTACTCAGCACTTACACACACATACATCCACTAGTGTTCACCACATGATGGAAGCTCATTAATATTCAACTCTAGCCTGTGTGTGTGTGTGTAGGTACTATGCAGGTACAGAACATGTAGATGAGCTGGAGAGACTGTGCCAGAAGAGAGCCCTAGAGGCCTACGGTCTGGACTCAGAGATATGGGGTGTCAACGTGCAACCGCTTTCAGGTATTTAACAGACTCAGTCACACAATCACACACGAGTACACATGCACACTTGCTGACTCACTGCGTAGCTGAGTACTCAACATCAATCATTGACATGATGTCGGCACCTGTCTGAAAGGCATCTCTCTTTTTTCAAGAACATCTCAGTACCTCATCTGTTAACTGTGCAAATTGTTTTTGGTTATTTGTTTGTAAAATGTGTTGGGTCTTCTCTCTCCCTTCCCCCCAGGTTCACCTGCTAACTTAGCGGTGTATACCGCCGTCGTGGGGCCCCGTGGGAGGATCATGGGGCTGGACATGCCTGACGGAGGTCACTTGACCCACGGCTTCAAGACTTCTGCCTCCTCCATCTTCTTTGAGTCCATGCCTTTTAAGGTACAGACACACAGGCACACTGCAACCCAATAAATTGAACACTCCCTACTCAAGAGATCACTACTATTACTATTCTTCTACTGGGCTCTGACATATATGACACTGTTCTCTCATTAGCCAGTCCTCTGTGGGGAGGACTAACTCTAAGTTAACACAACACTCTTTATAGAATCACACAAGGAGTGTAGTCTCTGTTCATTTATCGAACACAGTTGAGTTAGGAGTAATCCCGACACGGATGTTACACAAATGTTTTTATGTCCCCCTGACAGACCTTGGCCGCATTTCCCGAAATCCTTCTTAGCGCTAAGAAGCTCTTTGAGTCTTCTTACCGCTCCCGAAAGAAGCAAACGCGTTTCCCGAAACCCTTCTTAGCCAAAGACGTTCTTTCGTAAGAAGGTTTTGAAAGAGGGCTCTGGGGCGTTCTTAACACTCATCTTAGCGACCAAACGCTCGCAGACCCAGCCGTGTCAGGCAAAAAGAGATATTTATCTAATGCGCACTGTTCCGTCTTATTGTGTTTCCCTCTTTTTCCTTTCTTTCATGCACCCTATAGTGTTTAAAATTGGGGGAAACTTGAAAATCTCTCCTAATATGTTTACATGTGTTTTACCGTATCCCTCTAATCAGAATGGATTCCTTTTATAGTAAGAATGTATTATTCTTATTATAAAAGGATAATTAAAAATTATTTAAAAAAAATAATAATTATATAGGCCTAGCACCTTTCACAGAACCCAAGGTCGTTTAAATTTTTAATTTTGATGCTGCTCTGTAGTTTTTCTCGCTATTTGGTGAAGGCCTACTGCCTCCTACTTCAACAGGCTTTATATATCAAGCAATTTGAGCTGCAGTCCATGTCTGAAATAAATAAAGTTGAATTAAGTTTAACATCATGACCATTATTATTCTGCAACCATCCCACATCTGCATGCAAATACAGTATGAGATACAGTAGTTCAGCCCCATCAAATGTGTGCAACTACCCCCGGATCATCATACACCGTAGTCTGCATTAACCAATAGCTGTGTGTGATTGGATGAGATATCCACTTGGATACACCTGTTGTTTGTCATCACACACATGAGCAACGGGGAATGGGTGCATTGGGTTGCAGGCCACCACGGGCTGGCCATGTAGGCCTATCCTGCTTGTGAATCCTCTGTATACATTGGTGCATATCCTGTTATGCACTGTGTATTTTTAGATGTAAATACAGATGCTGGTTGCCCTGCAACTGGCATGTTCTGTTTTAATATCTGTGTTGCTTTTATGGCTCTCCGTGCTACTAACCCTTTTCTGCCTCCCTCCTCCCTAGTGCCTCTCTCCCTCCTACCTTCTAACCAGGTCCAGTGGATGCCCCACTGTCACCCGCAGACCACCCTGAGTCCGATAGATACCCCCGTGTCTGCTATGGATGGCCAGTACAGCCACTAACCCTGTCCTCCTCCCTAGTGTCTCTCCCTCTTATACTCTTAAACCCCCCCCCCTCCATCCTCGCCCAAAAGTCCACCTTATTTCTCCTGGAAAGGCCCCCTGCCTCCTCGTGACTAGCTTCCCACTCTGTGTCGTCAGCTGTCCCTATCCAGCCAACCCTACCCCTTTTTTACCTTTGGCTCTCTGCTTTCTGTTTCCCCACCTCTGCTTTGTGGGATGAGCCTGTTCTGCTAAGTGCTTACTGTGCTTTGTTATATGATTCACTTAAAGGACAATGCTCGTTTTTGACAACCATGACAATCTGTCTTTATGAATCGCTAGTTGTGCTTTTTCACATGCCTCTGTAATATGATCTTTAGAAACGTCTTTAGACACGAAATATCTTCCTCACTTGCTCCAGCACGCATGCGCACAGCGTGCTGGAGCAAGTGAGGAAGCTATTTCGTTTCGAAAGACGTTTCTAAAGATCATATTACAGAGGCATGTGAAAAACCACAACAGGCATACGCTCTATGTAAGCACAACTAGCAATTCATAAAGACAGATTGATGAAAACAACCGTTTCGCGGCAGAAAATAGATTTTTAGAAACTGCATTCTAAGTGCCCCGACCACCGCCATTTCATGGATATACTGGCTCGCGCTGGATTTTAAATTTCTTCTACATGCCTCCGAACTACACCAAAGTGATCTCGGTGAGTCAAACGTCTTATAATATGTCGTAAATAAGGTCCAGGTTGTCAAAAACGAGCATTGTCCTTTCAATATCATATTAGAGACTACAGGGATAGCTAACACATAATGGCCTACCATGTAGGCAACTTCTCTGTAACTATTTGTGCACTCTCCTGTTAGTCACGTCTCTCTTATGAAGTATCTAGCCCATGTTTACTGCTCTTTATATGTTCTTAGGCAATAGACAAACATTTTCCAGGAGCTTGCTCGATCGTCTAATTGAGAGAGGTCAGGGAAGAATTTTTACAGCTCACTTTTCTGTCCCCCGGGTGAAACTGTTAGTTTTTTTTGCTTCCCTCTGGAATATGTAGGGGTGAGACCTATGCCCACCCTCCCATTGCTCTATGTAGAGCGCATTGTGTTGCCTCTGTGTATGAAATGCACTATACAAATAACGTTTGATTTGATTTGATGTATTCATGCTCATCAGATGGGCCATTTTTTGTTGCTTATTTGTAGGCTACATGCAGTTTGTTGTGCCATCTTGAATGTGTCCTTTGTGGCTTAGTATTTCTAGCCTACCTGTCACAAGGTCTCGCATTGTACCGTGCATAGGTGAGCTGTTGATATTTGGTGGGCATGGCAGGAGAATGGGAGATGTGTGGATTCAGTTCGCAATTAGTATTATAATCGCGTTCGGGCGCCTTGTTACCCCCGTGTTCATTTTTAGCGTGATTTTATTGATAGGGTTAAGTAGGACGCCACTTGTTACATCAGACTTTCATTTGGGAGCATGCAATTACGTGGAATAATCAATTAGCCTGGCAACGATTGTTTTGTTTTCAGTACCGAGGTGGTGGACAGCTCCTGTAAAGAAGCTTCTTAAGCGCGGCGCTAAGATGGACCTTAAGAAGAACTCAAAGAAGACGTTCGGGAAACACTCTCTTCTTAAGGCTCCGTCTTAGCGACCTCTTCTTTGGAGCCGTCTTAACTCCTTAAGAAGGTTCTTTATCGGGAAACCCGGCCATTGTCACTTTGACCCAGTGATTGCAAGTCCCTGACCGAGTAGATGTAACCTCTACAGCTATGGGTTGTCTAGGTTATGTCCCTGCCCCCCTCTCCCTTGATAGGCTGATGAGTAGAGCCTGATGGTGGTAAACCAATCGTTTTTGGGTGTACTGATCAAAGTTCATGGCTACAGCCTTTAGTCTATGAAAGCAGGAGTGTGTGTGGGTGGTAGAGGGCGGGGAGGTTGAACTGATTCATCATGTCCTGAATGTGTCTTCTGTAGGTCAATCCAGAGACTGGTTTAATTGACTACAACAGACTGGAAGAGCACGCACGGCTGTTTCACCCCAGACTCATCATTGCAGGTCACAACACACACACACACACACACACTCGCACACAGCAGGTCCTGATGTCAGCAGTTTATACAGTATACCCAGTCACACAATGACCCCTCCCAACACAGGGAACAGGACATACTGTTGTTCTGTAGATAACACTACGTGCTTCTGTCGATAGTGTTTTAATGTTCTGTCAATACAGTCTTCATTACATGATGTAGTAATTATTTCCAAAGCTCAATATGACAGAACCTCAACAGATTCAGAGATCTAGTGAATGAGCGATAGACCTAATGGTGTTGCTCTTCTCTCCTATAATAGCCTGTAGGTTGGCTTGTGGAGTCTCCATTACTTCCCTCACACTCACCCAGATCTACTAGAGGCTCTCATGTATCGCAGGCTGTCGAGTAGGTAGAGGGCCTGGAGCCAGATTTAGATATGGTAACTGAACCCTTGTCTCGTCCTCTCTCCTCCAGGAGCCAGCTCATACTCCCGTAACCTCGACTACGCTCGTTTTCGTCAGATTGCGGATGAGAACGGAGCGTTCCTACTTGCCGACATGGCCCACATCAGTGGGCTGGTGGCAGCTGGTGTGGTGCCCTCCCCCTTCAAGTACTGCGACATTGTCTCCACGACGACGCACAAAACACTCAGAGGCTGTCGGTCCGGCTTAATCTTCTACAGGAAGGGTGTGTGTGTGTGTGTGTGCGCGCGTGTTGAAAAGGCTTCACTGAATGAGAGTGCAGGTGTTTAAGTCTAGATCCATCTTCCTCAGGTGTGCATAGTGTGGACGCTAAGGGGAAGATAACGATGTACAACCTGGAGTCTCCGATCAACCAGGCCGTGTTCCCCGGTCTGCAGGGAGGGCCTCACAACCACGCCATCGCCGGTAGGAGGACCACACAACCCTCTGCTCACCTATATCCATGACTGGTCAAACACAACCATGGGTCACGCTCACTCCAACTGCCGTTTCTCACTTTCTCAGGAGTGGCGGTGGCCCTGAAGCAGGCCCTAACCCCGGAGTTTAAGGCCTACCAGCTGCAGGTGCTGGCCAACTGTAAAGCCCTGGCCAACGCCCTCATCAGCCACGGCTACAAGATCGTCACTGGTGAGACAAACACTGAATCAGGCCCTGACACCTGACCCTCAACACCAGAGAGATCTCGGTGAATTAGGCTAGCAATATGGCAGTATTTTCAACCAGCCCCAACCAAATTAGATGGAACTCGGAAACAAGGCGGCACGTTGGGGCCACTTCCACATTGCTCACTTGTTTTCCAGATGTCCTTCCCAGATATTCAGATAGTTTCTCATGCACTCTCCGACCTGCTGTTCTCCAGGCGGTTCTGATAACCACCAGATCCTGCTGGACCTGCAGCCCAACAGAGTCGATGTTGGGTGGGCTGAGAAGTTGCTAGAAGCCTGCGCCATCACCTGCAACAGTAGCACCTTCCCAGGTAACATGCGTATACATCACACAGACATTCCTGCCTTACCTATGTGTGTGTGTGTGGGGGGGGGGTGTACGTGCATAGTAACCCTGTGTGTTTATTTCAGCTGACAAGAGTGTTCCGCATCCCATTGGTCTGAGGTTCGGTTCTCCTTCTCTGACCTCCAGAGGCTTGGTAGAGTCTGACTTCGAGAAGGTAGCAGAGTTTATCCACAGAGGTAAGCTTAGACCTTCAGTGTATGTGTATGCGCGCGTGCGTGTGTTAAAGTGAGTGCGTTACACCTCACGGACTCCCTTGTGGTGTCTGTCCTGCAGGTATAGAGCTGACACTGCAGATCCAGTCCAGCCTGTACCTCCAGGCCACTCTAGAGGACTTCAAGAAGGCCCTGGCCCACGGAGAGAAGCACCAGCAGGCGGTAGCGGAGCTCAGGGCAAATGTGGAGGCCTTCATTGGCAGCTTCCCCATGCCTGGCCTGCCTGAGCTCTAGAGAACCAAGACGAGATCTGAGTTTTGCCCTTGAACTGCTGTCAAATGTGTTTCAGTGGCCTCTGCTGGTTTGTGTGTGGGTGGGTGTGTGTGTGTTACTGAAGATCCCCATTTCCTTTCCACTTTGCCTGTGCCGACCAGTGAACCAGGGGTGTATTCAGAATTAGGTTACATTAGAGATTACAGTACATCACGCTGCACCTCTAAAAATGTTATATTTTTAAAAAAAAAGGTTATATACTGTTGCAGATCTGAATGTGCCCGTGATCCCAGTCTGTATGCTGTATGCCAACAGTTGGTTGCCCTTGATATTGTTGCTGAACTTGGGTCCTTTGAAGTGCTTTAACCGAGATTTATGTGGATATCTGAACAGATTAAACACTACACTGTGACTTTGTTCTTGTGTTTCTTTCCTATGCTGTCCACCGCCTTGCGTAAATCTGCTCTTAATCTCTGAATAGAGCTACACTGTAACTCTTAAGACCAAATGCAAGCGACTTAAACTGTATCATTAATATATGATCTGTCGGAGAGGATGAATCAAAGTTCCTTAATGTATGATTACATTACAGTACATTCATCATTTAGCTGACACATTTATCCAAAGAAGCTAACAATAAATGCATTTAATGTAGGAAAAGCCAATGTACTACTATTTGCCAGAACTCACATGTGCATCTCCTTTCTAAAACAAGTGACTAAGAACCTTATCTAGTGCTGAAGGCAAAGTGCAGGAATGGAAATCGAAAATACAATAGATGCTTAAGAGGGAGGATCGTGGTAGTACTTCTTGAAGAGAGAAATTTGAAGCCTGCGACGAAAGATGGGCAGCGACTCTGCTGTCCTGACATCAGTGACCAGTTCTTTCCACCACTGTGGGGCCAGAACAGAAAGAGCTGTGACCGTGTCGATCGACCGCAGAGTCCTTGGAGTGACAGGGCAACCAGTCGCCCCGAGGTAGCAGAGCGTAGCGGTCGGAAGGGAGTATAGGGTTTGACCATGGCCTGGAGGTAGGAGGGGGCTGTTCCTTTCATTGCCCTGTAGGCTAGTGCCAGAGTTTTAAACTGGATGCAAGCTGCTACAGGGAGCCAGTGTAGGGAATGGAAAAGGGAAGTTGTGTGGGAGAACATGGATTGGTTGAACAACAGGCGAGCAGCAGCTTTCTGGACAAGTTCCAGGGGTTTAATGGCTGATACCGGGCCCCAGCAAGGAGGGAGTTGCAGTAGTCAAAGCGGGAGATGACCAGGGCCTGGATGAGCATCTGCACTGTTTTGTTAGTGAGGAAAGGGCGAATGCTCCTGATGTTGTAGAGCAGAAATCTGCTGGAGCGTGTGATTGATGTGATATGTGCAGAGAACGACCAAGGTCATCCAAGGTCACACCCAGGTTCCTCACAGTCCAGGTTGGTGTCACCACTGTGTCTTCAATGGTGATTTCCAGGTCCCGGTGCGGGCAGCCCTTCCCCGGGAGGAACAGTAGCTCAATCTTGTACAGGTTGAGCTTGAGGTGATATGTCGCCATCCACTCTGAGATGTCAGCCAAGTACCCAGCTATGTGTGTCTCCACTTGTGTCAGAAGGAGAAATGACAGGACCAGTTCGGTGTCATCGCCACAGCAGTGATAGGAGAAGCCATGCGAGCGAATGACAGAGCCCAGGGAAGCAGAGGTTAGTGTAGAGAGAAGAAAAGAGGACCCAGGACAGACCCTTGTGGAACTCCCGTAGTCAGACTACACAGTTCCAACATCAACCCTCTCCATGTCACCTGGTAGGACCAGCTCGTCAGATAGGATGCTAACAGGGAATGTGCAGAGCCAGCGATGCCTTTCTCCTCGAGGGTGGAGAGGAGGATCTAGTGGTCTATCATATCAAATGCTGTTCACAGGTCTAGGAATATCAGGACAGAAGAGAGTGTTCGCTCTCGCGGCATGGAGTGACTCCGAAGTTGGCAAAATCGTCAGGGAGGAGGAGTTGGTGGTTTGAGTAGGGAGGGCGGAGGAAACGGCAGAGGAAAGGTCACTAGGGGAGAGCAAGCGGAGGTGGCTACAGGTAGTAACCATGTGAGTAGGAGGAGGAATTACGGGGGAAGAGGGGAGGGAGAGGGAGTAGGACATGAAATAGTGGTCAGAGAGATGGAGGGGAGTGACAGAGAGGTTAGGGGTGGAACAGTGTCTAGTGAACATGACATCCAGTTGTTTGCCGGCTTTGTGAGTAGGTGAATATACTGCAAAAGGTACACTTTCCAAACGTGACACTCTTTACCACTCTTCCATCCAGTTTGTCACACATGACACATACAGTACACACCACTGCACTCGTTACTCTTTGGACACCTAACCTTCATACCCGTCATAACATTCCCTAGTTTAATCTCATTTGCACCCTTCTCCAACTATCACTTCTCTACCTATGTCACATGTGACACTAAATGCCTCTCACACACTGACTCCCACAAAAGTCAGTTCATTTACAATGGCTCTACACAATATCCAGAGTCTTAAAGCACACTTTAAAGATGTACACACACATCAATTCTTTATGAACGCTGATTGCATTTGTGTAACAGAAACATGGCTAACATCTGCCATAGCCACATTTGAGCTATGCATGTGACTGTCTGTGTTGCCTGACTAGGTACATCAGGTTAAATCCATGCAACATCATCATCATACAACCACAATCACATTTAATTAATCTGATGATGTCAAGTGAGTGTCAGGTCCTTTTAAGCATCTTAATACATTTCTTCTATTTTGGGACATATTTCTAGGACCTATTTCTCTGCATGTCTACATCCCACATGGTCATTCTCCCGGCCTTCCATCTGCCTGGTAGACCCACCTTAACAATCAAGTATTACTGCAGGGAGAGCTTGACAATTCAGTAATCTGTGAACAACACACAATTCTTGTTTCTCTCTTAACCTCACAGTTTTCATAAGAATGCCCCTCTCCCACCCATACATTTGGTGTAAGTAGGCTATGTAATCTAAGGTCTACTGCGATGTCCCTGGATGAAGCATGTATGCTATAGACCATTCCCTTTCCATATTTGAAATGTGTATGGTATAGACTACTCCACTCTCCCTAGGCTAATAGTTACTACCCTCTCCCGGGATGAAATGGGAAGAATGGAACTACCCTACAGCATCTAGAAGATTCAAAAACAATCAATAATCTACCCTCTCCCTGGGTATAATTCTGTAGTCTAATTGGCTACTGTCCCTTTTCCTGTGAAGTATGTTATATATAATATAGCTGATAATAGTGTTTCTGGGAGATTGGAATTGTGTCAATTACCTAAGATTTGCTCTTAACATGTTGCAGTAAACCTAGCCTACAAGGCTCCTAATGACATGTCTGTAATGTTTAAGAAGTCTCACAGTTAAAGTAAGGTAATGTCCCTCCAATTGACCTGAATGACTACTGTCAAACTAAAGTGGAGTCCATATGTATTCAATTGTAGTGATCTTGATTATTTCAGTTAAACAAGCACATTCTTCATATAAGAAGAGACGACACATTGGTTTAATTCTAGCAATGAAAATACAATGAAAGTGCAATGGGGGTCCCTTTGCACAACAATGCTTATATAAACATCAAAATGTAATCTGACAGTATTGTGCCCAATTAGTTAGTTGTAGAGCATGCCATCAGCTACCCATACAAGCATTATGAACCCCATTTAGCCACGGGGGGCGCTACAGCAATTAATTGCGTTTAAGCCACTTTTAAGAATTTCGGCTCGTTATAGCGCCACCCTTTGGCCTAACTTCTGAATATTTCTTCAGTTACCTCAAGATATGCTCTGGTACTACTATATCTGTTTTCCGAAGTACCATCCAAGCGGTTAGGCCTGAACAGGAAATGAGCTCCCATTCAGTTTATTCTGGCCAGTAATGGAGGCTTTGCATCGGGCTGACATTATTGATATGAACACAACGTTTTGTGGTGTTCCATGCATTCCTTCAGAAGTTATATGCCTTTTTGTGAAAAGCCACACCCTCTGCAATATTCAATTGCTCACAGTGGCTATTTTCATCAAGTTTTCTAAATTATGCCAAGATGGAACTTAGAATATTCATTGCTAGATTCTATATACTGTGCTTCATGTAGATTGACAAAACTTCCTAGGAGGATATAGATTTGAAGTGTTTTTCAAAAAATGCAAAATTGTTGCAAATTAACAATCTGAAGTTATGGCTCCTTGAGACAGATTTGTTCAAGCTGATGAGACATATATGCCTCCGAAGCTTCATGACTCTAGCTCCAACGGGGCATGACATATGACCATTCAAAGTTTGCAATTTAGCCCCTTTTATGTATTTTGTCTTGTAATAGCGCCACCCTGTGGCCAATCAGGCTCTTCTTTCTCCAGTGACCATTAGACATACCCTGGTACCACTGTACCATGGTTCGGAAAGCTCTGCATGGCGGTTAGGCCTAAACTGAAAATTAGCTCTCTAGCGCCCCCATTTGGTTTGATTGGGCCAATAATGCAGTGGCCGCCTCAGGTTATATCTGCACAGATGTCTACCAAGTGGCGTGGTGTTCTGCACAACCCTTAAGAAAGTATACCACTTTATGTGAAAAGCCACACCCCATGCCATTTTCATTGGCTCATAGTTGCTGTTAAATGTAACTTTTTAAACTTTTGCCAAGATGGAATTTTAGATATCGTTCCCTAGATTGTGTGTACCGGATTTCATGCAGATTGGTCAAAGTCTCTAAGAGGAGATAGATTTTAAGCGTTTTAAAAAAAATTCAAAATGGCGGAAAATCTATATAACCGGAAGTTATTGGTCCTTGAGGCAAATTTGTTCATCATGAGGAGAGACATATGTGTGCAAAGTGTCATGTCTGTAGGTCAAACGGGGCCTGAGATATGCCTGTTCAAAGTTCGCAACTTCAGTCAGCTGCTATAGTGCCCCCTTTTGGCCAATCAATGTGAGACTTGCTCCATGGCTTCGGGCCATAAGCCCATCTTGCAAAGTTTCGTAAAAAGTTACCAATCGGCTATAGGGCCTGGCATAGGCTCCCATGGCGGAAAAAGAATAATAATAACACTACCAATTACAATAGGGTCTTCGCCCCTTCGGGGCTTGGCCCCTAATAATAATAATAATATAGGCAAATACAATAGGGTTCCGGCAGCTACGCTGCCTGGCCCCTAATAATAAATAATAATAAGAAAAGGTAGAAACTTAATGGAGGCCTACGCAGCTTCGCTGCTTTGCCCCCAATAAAGAAAGAAAGAAAGAATTAAGAAAAGGTAGAAACTTAATGGAGGCCTACGCAGCGTCGCTGCTTGGCCCCCAATAATAATAATAATTAAAGCTGCTACGCAGCGATGAGGCGGGGCCAGGCAATTTCAGGCAAGGATGCAATGCGATAGGAGCAATAAGCGAGAGAATATGAAGACAACAAGAAAGTTGACATTCCAATGTTCATTTTGCATCAGTTGAGGATTGAACTTGTAACCTCTGACACCAAGCAACATCCTCTATCTCACTGAGCTAATTAGCAACAACTGACGTTTGGCTTCACAAATTGACTAAGCCAGTCACCAGGGTGTATGATGTGAATGAATTTCAAGTCTCAACAAAGCGTTTTGTTTTCCTAATTGACTGTTGTTCTAAACTTTGTAGTTCGTTCTCATTGATCAGTCTGTTAGAACTACAAATCCCTCCCTGTGTGACATCACTTCCCTGTCTTCCCCCTGAAACTGTCACTTCCTCTTTCACTGTATAACCTAAGACCCCGTCCTCCCGTGAACTCACTCTTGCCGGGATTCACTTCCTGTGCTAGGGTCCGACTCTGCAGAATCGTAACATAGAATAAACTATTGCCTTTGTTTAAAACCAGCTTGAGCGACCACTCAGCGTGTTCTTTGACAATCTAACTAAACCAAGGATAAAAATCCTTCACAATTATGGCGACGAGATATGTTCTTTGCGACGAAAATGTTCTAATGGGACAGCTGCTGGTCTTTCGGTTTGTTTTGGGCTGAATTCACGGACGCGTGACGTGCTTTTCTCAAAGGACGGGGGAGTTCAACCTCGGGGACACATCTAGCTGGTGTGGTTTTCCCCCGAGGCCCGAGTCAGCCTGGAACTTGCTGGAGGTCTGGTACGTTGTTTGAACCTAGTTTAGAGTGGTCCCTTTCTTTGTTCAGCTGTGATAACTTAGACAATAGTGTTTATTCGAGCCGGTGTTGCGCACACGTGTCCTGGTTAGCTAAAGTCGGTTTTTGAGCCGCATGCCCGCTTAAAGACCTATATACCAGGGTTGGTTTTGTAAGCGTGCATTTTTAGAACGGGTGTGTTAGTACTGCACAACGTTTAACTTTCGGAAAGCCTTCTCTTTTGATTGTTTTGGGATCCGCGTTGTGGGGGGTTGCCGCGGCGCGAGAGACCTTGTTGTTGTCTTAGGCTCATTATTTCTTTTTATTTCTGTATCTCGTGTTGTGAAGGAGCACGACACGAAGATGGCTGTTTCACTTCGAAAGGTTATTTGGAATCCCCGGGGGGGTTAGCTAGGTAGTCGTACCTACAACGTAATCCTTATTTTTTTTCGTTTTGTTTGTAGTCTTGGATGTGCGTGTTTGGCTGCGTTTTGTGTTTCATGTGAAGCTTAGGCTTCTTAAGATATTGGTCCATTGTATGTTTGAGTCTACGCCAAGGTAGATCTGTTTTTGTATTGGGATTTGAGGTCCTGTTTTACTGTTAAACCCATGTATATGCTGGGTGTTTTGGTTTTATGCTGGTTTTGGTTTGTGTACATTTGTGATTGATTTTCATGCTAGCTGCATTCTAGCTAGGCTACTGTTCTTGTTCTGCTCCAAACTAGCTACAAACTAGCTATCTTCTCTGTTCTATTGTTGCAATGTGCTAGCTGCCTCATCCACATGTTGATTAGCCCAAGTGTTAGTTAGTTATTCTACCCTCTGTGCACATGTGGTTAACTTCCTGTTTTGCTGCTTGTGTGAAAAAAAAAAAAAAAAGAGAGACTTCCTGTTCCTCTTCTCTCAATTTGAGGATCGACCATTTTGGCTTCTGCCATTTTGGGAAAAAATGGATTATAAAAAAATAAAAAATAAAGTATCTCTCAGCACAGCAGTAATTTGGTTGACTGAACGTGTTTAGTTTTTTTTTCTATAACTTTTTATTACATTGTTTGTTCTCATATTTTCTTTTAAAATGGGAGCTACTTTTAGTACACGAAAGCATGTGTGTGAGAATAGTGAAGGGACAGATAGGGATAATCTGCTAGGCCCCCTTCCTGTTCTGACCTCCTATCCAAACAAGAGTTTTGTTGTTTCAGGCCACGTCCCTTGTTCAGATAAGGATGATCTGCTAAGCAGATGTGAGCTGTTTCAACCAACCCCCAATCCTGGCCCTATACAGGAGGCCCCCCTTGTTCTGACACCTATCCAAACAAGAGTTTTGTTGTTTCAGGCCACGTCCCTTGTTCCTGTCCAAACGTCCCTTCCTGTTCAACCAACTGTCACCTCTACGCCTGCTACATCTCAGATAACACCCTTACCGTTAACTGGTACTATTTTTGGAACCCCCTTACCCCAAACAAGGATGTCTGAAATAACGGCCCCCCTAGGTTATTACTCTTCTGAAACCCCTCCCTCTGGGCCCTCTTCCATTGACCATAGGGTTACTTCCCCTGTGTCATACCCTCCTGCTGTGTCTCAACCTCAAATTGGTGTCTCTGTGACCCCATGTCACCATTTTGAGACTTCACAGTCTCTGCCCCATCCTTTTGTTTCTGCTTCTTACTCACAAGTTGACCGTCCAGATTCTGCTGATTCTGTTGAACATCTGGTTAATGAGTTTGGTAAACTATGCTTGCCAATAATCCGTCTGCTAAGTGAACAATGTGAAGCTGAGATAAGAAGGGACTCTGTGAGACAAGCTGCACAGTGTAGGTATTTCAACAACATCGCTCGCACTAAGCAACTACCGATGGGGGTACAGAAAAAACAAGATGGAGGCTATGGAGATAATCAGAGATATTCACAACAAAACAGCAGGGTTTACAAATCTAATCAACATTGTTATTTCTGCAACCACAAAGGGCATTACCGGAGGGAATGTAGACAATACGCTAAATTTCAAAAGTCTTTTGTTAATACTCCACAGGGTGGTGGATTCTGACTAGATAAGATAGATATTTCAGTAGGGAAAGTCTAGGGAGAGTGAGAGTGTACGTGACACACGGGGGGGGGAGGGTAAGAGAAAAAAGAAAATATTCATATTTGCCAATATCTTAGTCTGATACATATTGTCTGACAACCCAATTTTGAGAATTTTGTTTTGTTTAAGATTTCATGTTTTACTGATTTCAGATGCACATTCATTGGTTTTGAGTTTTACAGAGAATTGACGTTCCTGGACTACCGGATAAATGCCAAACCGGTTGGAACCGCAAGTATTTTAATAATTTGAAATGACTGCCACTTAAAGTTGTGTTAGATGATGCTAACTTCAAACTCAATTCACTGTATTGTCATGTTAACTTAATATGCTCAGATCTGTTTTGCAAACTAGTTTTCGGAGGTGTGACTCCAACGGGATTGATATCATCCAGCCCTTAGAGGTAAAACCGCCACATTACAATATCAAGCGCACAGCCTTTAACTAATTGGACATATACTTTTGGAAAAAAAAGAAAAGAAAAGACATCACTCCAATTTATCAAAACTGCGTTCTATGATTTATTTTGTTATGTTTATGTGCCTCCGGCGCATAATTTCTAAGACCTGGTGTTACCCACAAGAGTGGTGAGAAATTGAAATGTCTTTTATTTTGTCTGTCTTTTATTTTGTCTGTCTTTTATTGTATGTAAACTGCCCATGCAGCTCTGTCTGTGCGTCTGATGGCCCACAGAGACAGCTGCATGGTAAAACAAATGTGTAACGTATTATTTCTGAAGTTTGTTTACAGAGTAGACACAGGCACGAGACGAGAGATGGCTGTTGCTCCAGGAATTGGATACACCAGGTGACTCTCCAATAACCGGGGTAACCGACTTCCCATTTAGATGGGCTGACACCTTGGTTCGTGGGGACGCTGGTCAAACGCCTCACCCCCACGTTGCCCAACTGACTGTGGGTAAGAGATAGATATGATCTAGGCTAAATTTAAGAATAGTAACCAAACGGTTGTCAGACCCAAGGAACCATCACGTCCTAAGCGTGCTCATAACTCTCTGTCCTCAAACGCAGAAATGTGGTTATTGAAATTGAGCTCAACTTATAACACCCCTAGTGTTCTTTTGAGAACGGTTTGGATAATTATATTTGTTCAGGTTTTGAGAACCGCGTATGCAGCTATTCATTTAATGTTATTTTGGTTTGAATAATGCATTTTTTCCATTTGTTCACCCTGATTTAAGGGAATTTTTGCTTTTACCTTAGAGCGTTGTTTTACATAATGTGTTGGCGCTCCCCTTTTTAAATGATTATTTTGAATAACAATTTCTTGTTAGAAACAAGGACTCATGGTTTGATGAGACGGATGTATTGTTTTATTTTAGGAAATGGCCATAGAATTTCTAAGAACTAAATCTAATTGGTGCGTGAGCAGGTTAATTACCTTGGTCATGTAATAATGATAAATAAACAAAAATGCACTGCTTGGGACTGTAGGCTACTGCAGAGCCTATCCCTGATTTTGCAGACATAACCCTCATTAGACAAAAGCTAGCTCCACTTGACAAGATTACATGGACTGACGAGCACGACTGGCTCTAACAATGACTAATACACCCTGTTTAAGTATTTCTGACTAAAAAGACTTGACTCTGTTAAAAGGACTTGGGTCCTACTTGAAACCAGTGGCAGGTCAAGTTATCAAGTTAACTGGTCGTTGCTAATGAAACAGACTAGTAGTAGTAGTGAAGAAGGTAATGAAGAAGTTGGATTGAAGGTAGTGAGGAAGTTGAATTGAAGGTAGTGAGGAGGTTGTAGTTGAAGGAAATTAGAAAGTAGTTGAAAGAACAAGATGCAGAGCTGAAGAAGAAACTTAATGTGTAATATTTTAAGATGGTGGCAAAGGCCAAGCTCCTATTGAAACCTCTGATCCTGTGTCCATAGGTAGTATGGCTGCTAACTCCGCTGCTAAAAGCTGCGGTGCTCTCCTGTTTTGTCTATGCTGTCTCTCATCTGTGGATTCACAGGTCTCTGCCGACCTGAGAGAGCCGACCTGCATCATTTCCAACCAGGCCAATGGGTTGTGAGCAGAGACCTGAAACCAGAGTGCAGTGGCTGGGCCCGTACCAGTTCCTGCTGCTAACCCAGACGTAGCAGAGAGGACTTTGTGGGTACACGCCAGCCACTGCAGGCTGGTTCCAAACCAGGACGAGGCACCCGGCCCGAGGATTCAACAACCAAGATGCAATATCCTGTGTCACCACCAGGGCGAAAGCTCACTCTCTGGTCTCCTCAGATGAGAAATCAGACAAAGAATAACGCACTACTTTTCCTCATTGCTGTCAGGATGACAACTCTGACCACCACTCCAGCAAAACACAATCATAGGCCACCACACTGTGGCTTCCTCTGAGGAGGAGCTATTGAAAGAAGTGACCTTGCCTGTCACCTCCTTCCCAGGATCGTTATGGCAACGTGGACAAGCGTTTGTCCTATTTGAATGTTGCACTCCACTTGACTGTTGGGTCTATACGGTAGACGAAGATGAATGGAAAATACTACATTACATATATAAGATTTGAAAGCAACAGAGATTTCCAGGTTATACTGTTGAAACTGTGACTGGAGTTTAGTTTAGAGTGGGTATAGAAGTATTGAAAATTCATAATTATAAAGTTGATCTTTGTAGAGCTGTTCCAGACTATTCTCAGGGTACTGTGTTTAACTGTGTTTAACTGCCCTGCACCTAACTACATCAACCAAGTATTAAAATGAAGCCTAACAGAATTGCATCCACAGGGCTGAACTTGAAAAGCGAGTTAAACAATTTGAAGTGACCTCTTCAATATATCACAGCATGTATTAATATTTTCAGATACAACACATAGATTAGGACAAATTAATGTTTTAAGCATATTTATGAGATGTGAAATTAAGGTTCAGAGAGCCATTCCAAATGGCGTATTTTTGAGCTATAGGGAAATAGCGTATTCAACTTTAAATTGCAACAGTGTCATATGGATTATTATGGATCATATGGTTATCTTGCTCATGTAATGTCCAGGATTAAGAAGATTGATCACACTCAAATGCAGGGAATTCATCAGCAATCAAACGAGACACCATAGAGCTGTCTCGAATTTTCAATTTAGTTTCAGTATATTATTTCTCTCATGAACGCATGACACATGATCGCACAGTACCAAGTAATTTCAGCCTTAGCCAGAGAGTAAATTACATGAAAAAGATTGTGCTACAAAATAGACTTCACTTAGAGATAATACTGGCTATATCTGCTGTTCGTTTAGTTCAGATCCAAATGCTACATTGAGTTCCATGAAGCAAACGATAAAGGTATTCAGATCTTAGATAATGTTCCTAAATGGAATGCTTTTGCAAGTCCTGGATATTCTCAAATATGTGTGTATCATTTGTATGTTTTTCATCGTTATTATTTTTTTAAATATTCTTAAGTGTATGTTTAAATGATGTTCCAGATATGCCTATGCTGCCTTAATAATGATAGAAAAAGTTAAATTTACTATTAATTCAATTCAAGATCTTAATGATGTCTGTGCTATTGACATTGACTATTTGGAATATTTTGATACATAATCTGTTGGTTCTAATTTGAATTTAAGGGTTTTCCTCTAAAACAAAGAGGTTTTTTCCCACTCAGTCATGAATATATGATGTCTTAGATTAATAATCATGTTATCATTTTACCTTGCTTATGCCAAATTAAGGTGAGGAGTTTTGGTACGTGATTGCATATGGGAAGAAAATGATCTTAGTGTGTTAAATAACTGAGTTTGTTAATCTTTATTATGCTCCACCTAGTGGAGAAATAGATTGCTTCCTTTCCATATGTGTAGAATAGGGTTTTTGCCAAAGATGTGGGATTATTTTTATGATAGGCCTATTTTATAATTTGATTTCACATTGTTGATTCTTTCATTTCTATTATAGTTGTGGATATTTAATCCACAAAGTGGGGAATTGTGAATGAATTTCAAGTCTCAACAAAGTGTTTTGTTTTCCTAATTGACTGTTGTTCTAAACTTTGTAGTTCGTTCTCATTGATCAGTCTGTTAGAACTACAAATCCCTCCCTGTGTGACATCACTTCCCTGTCTTCCCCCTGAAACTGTCACTTCCTCTTTCACTGTATAACCTAAGACCCCGTCCTCCCGTGAACTCACTCTTGCCGGGATTCACTTCCTGTGCTAGGGTCCGACTCTGCAGAATCGTAACATAGAATAAACTATTGCCTTTGTTTAAAACCAGCTTGAGTGACCACTCAGCGTGTTCTTTGACAATCTAACTAAACCAAGGATAAAAATCCTTCACAATGATAATAGGTTATAATCTGTTTCATCATAAAACACTGAACGTGTGGTATATGTAAAAGCCCATGAAAATATGTTTGTTGATTAAAGTATACACACTGAAACAAAGGATATAACAATAGAAGTTGCATCATATAATGATGGTATGCCCTTCAAAATGTGGATGAGTGGCTGAAGTGATCAGAGTCTCATAATATACAACAAAGGAAAGAGAAAGCTGTTGACAGTACTGTGTATTGTAAAACATTTTGATGCATTGTAAGCTAAATTTTAATGACAATCTGGTCAATGAGTTTGTGAATGACAGTCTGAAGATCCAGTGTAGCAAGTTTGGTGTTAATTGATTGAGAAATATGAGATGAGATATGTTCATTTTTACAGGTTTTGTTTGCTTTTCTTCATAATTTAACATTAACTTCAGCAGCAGTGTGCTCAGTCAGTGGCCAATCAATGAATTTAGTCATTGTAATCCTCGGCGGGGGCTGGGTAAGGTTGCCAACAGCAATGTCTCCGATTGGTGGAGCTTGCGTTGGATTGTGGGTAATGTAGTTTTCTCAGTATGAAGTGTTGGTTTCAGAGGACAGCATTAAGCATATTTTTATAAATATGATAAAATTCTGAAATAAATCACACTACATCTACCCTTTCATGACAATTTTGCCCTGATTTTTCATGAACATTGGACATTTATTGAGCGAGAATTAGTAAATGTACAGTATTGCTAATAGTAAAACATTTTGATGCATCATGCACTCAGTTTTTGATATTTCAAACATCTGTCAGGATCATTTGGTGTGGGCTGTCTGATGATGCAGTGTGTGCATTTTGGTTGCAATTGGGGAAAAAAAGTGGGAGGAGTTAGGTTTAGATATGTTCTTTTCTATTGACCGTTTGAGGGTATAATTCAGAATACTGTAAAAAATTCATTTTTTGACACAAAATTCTGAATAAAATCACACTACATCTTGGATATGTTGCCGATATTGTCACTTTTTATGAGGATGATCAGACATTGATTTGGTAAGAATTCGTAGGAACTGTATACAGAACTGTTAACAGTAAAACATTTTGATGCGCTGTGGGCTCAATCTTTCATATTTCAAAAATCTGTGAGGATCCTTTGGTAACGACAGTCTGAAGATACAGTATATCAATTTTGGTGTCAATTGAACAAAAAATGTGGGAGGAGATAGGTTTGATAGGTTTTACAGTTTATGAAAAAATCTGAGTGATGGACTTCAAAATTCCTGCAAGGTCAGAGTGTATGAAAGTTTTGTCTCACTTGGGACTACATTCACATGGTAATTTTACAGTGATAGCACCTATGGCTGATTTGTTATGATTTTTTAAAGTTCTTAACTTTAGACTGTTGCTGTAGCGCCACCTTCAGGTTTATTGACCTACAATGCAGGTTGAGGACTTTGGGTATAGTACTGGAGCTATGTGCAAATTTTGGTGATTTTTTGTCCACGAGAAGTTAGACTTCAGTGGAAGATGGAGAATAATAATAATAATATAGGCAAATACAATAGGGTTCCGGCAGCTATGCTGCCTGGCCCCTAATAATAATTAACCTAATGACGCTTCAGTTGAGGTCGTCCACCAACTATCGCTCCTGCCGCCAAATCAAATCCTATTTAAAACATTCAGAATATTTGAAACATGTTTTATTTCGTAATCCACAGCCGACAACACTGACTAAACTAGTGGTTCTTCTCCTTGATGTAGTACCCTCACACAGTAAGAATAATTTAGTGAATAATAAAAACAAATTGTATAGCCCACAATACGTTTTTTTTTTCTTTAATACACAACAAACAAACAAACAAACAAGCAAGCAAACAAACAAATAGTAGGACATACAAAACAATACTAACACAAATAACAATGGCTGGTCCTGAAGTACTATATGAAGAGTTGGGTTGAGACAAACACCAATATTTCACTTTTGTATTTTATTATTTTAAAAAATGATTGCAAATGCGCACCTTTATGTGTGAAATATTCTGTCATCAGATTTTAAGATTCTACATTTTTGTTGTACCTTAAAATGTGTTTTTCCACAAAATGTTATGGAATCTATGGAATTTGAATAATGTCAAATAACCAACATTTATCAAAATTGATATACTGTATCTCTCTTCATATAAACTATACATACTTTTTAACAATGTTGCCATAATTGTTAATTGGTTTTATCAATTTATCAGTTTTATAAAATGTAAGTTTTTGTATTTATTTTGCCTTTGTAACCAGGGCACCACTGAAAATAAATGAGACCTCATTGGGCTCCCCTGGTGAAATAAAGGCTAAAAAATAATAAATAAATAAATGAATAAATAAATAAGTAAATAAATACAATATTGTGAGGCAGTAAAACAGATAAAATGGCCGGATACAGTGTAATTTGATTTCAGGAATTCCAAAGTCACTCAAAATAATTTAATTTTGTTGAGTCACCTCACCATTCAGTTCATGGGTTTCAAAGTTTCACTGAAAACAAGATCTGTTTATTCAACAATTCAATATTTAGTGCTGAGATCCGACCTCTTCCTCTTTTTCCTCACTCCTCTCTTTAGCACTAAGTGGGGACATTTGCACTTCAAACGTTTTGTTGAATGCACTGTAGTCCACACGGAAAGCACCCTTCTCAAGGGACATACAGGACTCAAATCGGTGGCCCCATAGTATCTCTTCCTCAGTGTACGAAGTCCTGGCTTGGCATGTCATGCCTGCAACACAATTAAGGCAACATCACTAGTTTAATGACAGGCAGAAAGTAGAATCACTAAAAAGACCATTGACATTCAATTTATTATACATCTGTATCTTCTGGAACACTAAGAAACCCCCACACGTCTGTGGGATTTTACGACACTAAAATCCAACAAACCTGAAGCTTCCACGATTCCTTCCAGAATGATGATGATCTCAAACCTCTGCCTCTTCAGATTCTCCGCTCCCACTTCCCAGAAGGGACTGCCTTCACGGATAATGTGGGTGATGGTCTGGGGCTCCACCAATAGGAGCCTGTCTTCTCCGGTGTCGTAGCCCAGGTTGAATTCGGACTGCTCCAGGGGTATGAACTCTCCCTCCTTGGTCTGCCGGGATTTGATCAGCTTGGCTCGGATCTTGGCGTCCACCATGTGGCTTGCCCTCAGGTCTCCGATGCGGAAGAGGAGGCAGAGTTTCTCGTCTCGCTCCGATATGACACAGTGCTTGCTGAAGATCAGAGTCTGAGCCCTCTTCTGGGGCCTGGAGATCTTGACGAACATGCAGCCCACCATGAGGGCATCAATGATGGACCCCAGGATAGACTGGGCCATGACAAGTGCCACTCCCTCCATGCAGTTGGCCGTCACCATCCTGGACCCGTAGCCGATGGTCCTCTGGGTCTCCACCGACAGGAGCAGGGCGGAGAGGAAGCTGTCCACGTTCTCGAAGCACAGCTGCCATTCCGGGTCGTTGACGTGGGCCACGTCGCCTCGCAGCCACGCGTCCAGGAAGTAGATTTGGGCGAAAGCCACCCACGTGACGATGTAGCACATGGTGAAGACGAAGAGGAACCAGCGGTACTTCAGGTCCACCAAGGTGGTGAAGATGTCGGACAGGAAGCGGCTCTTATCCTCGATGGGGCCCAGGTTCACGCGACACTTCCCGTCTTTGGTGACGTAGCGCTGGCGCTGCTGCTTGTTGGCCGTGCCGTACGACGGAAGGTCATCCTCCAGCAGTTTGCCGCGCTGCTTCAGGTTTTTGTTCCAACCCTCTTCCACGTGACCAGGGGTGCGGGCGCCGGCCAAAGGAAGACCGGCACACCACCTGGAGCTGAAACGCTTGAGATGGCGCCCCCGATTCGAGTGGGGAGTCTGGGGCGTCTGCTCCGCCGGCGCTTCGACAGGCTCGGTTTGGACAGGGTTCTGGCAGGCGTCCCCCTCATGGCGGGTCTCCGCCACGTCCTGTTGGGGAAGTGGACTCTGGGGAAGAGGTGCAGGGGGGGGGTTCTGGAGCGACTGAGCTGGGGTATTGTCGTAGTCATTGGTGTTGGTGTCGGGGGCAATGGGGACCAGGGAAATCGGCAGCTGAACTGGAACTGGAAATTTGTTGTAGTTGTTGTTACTCATGTTGGGGATGATTGAGACTCTTCTGGAGTTGAGCATGAACATTTGGACCTGAAAAGATACAGTAGTGTTGTAATTTCCAGAGACCGTTCATTGACTGACTGCTACTGTAGATTGACAAGATACAGTAGTGTTGGTATTACCAGAGACCATTCATTGACTGACTCCTACTTTGGGTTCTCTTTGTGATGCTGTCCTCCTATACAAAGTACAGATTTTACCAGAAAGACAAATACTACACAATATGTTCATTTAGTCTACAATGAAAGGTACAGTGATGGATTTGAAGTAGGCTAATGTGACTTTGCATAAAAGTACCTTCTTTGGATATGGGGTGTAACGAGTAGAGTCTGGAGGCGGTCTGGGGAGGTATGCCAGAAGGTGTGCCGTCAATCTGCACCGGGGGAATCGAGTTCCTACGATGGCCGATTCTCTGCGGACTGCTGGCGTCTCCGTTGTGTGGCTCACGCAGTGTCACTCCCCTGCACACTGTGGAGTGCACCATCACTGAGGCCACACCTCCTGGTCTGGCAGATGGCTGAGCTGGAGCCGAAGGCTCAGGAAGTTGATTTTGCTCTTCCTGTTTTAGTCAAACAAAATGATTGAAGCACCATTTTAATTAACAGTAGTATCGCTTGAACCAAGGGATTCAAGCGTGTTACGTAAGGAGTTTACAGGAGAACAAGTCATTCAGTGGGGTTCAACGAAACACTCTAGAACACTCTAAACAGACCCCCATTACCGATCGGCTCTTTTGGAGAGAGAAGCACCTCTTTCCTTGTGACCCAGTGTGTGCTCTTTCTCAAAAAAGAACATTCGTCAACATATGTGGAAAGTGTCAGAGCCACAGGTGTGAACAAGAACAGCCAAGGGCGGCTGCCTCAGTGTTTTGGTGCGCACTGTTTTGTGTTCTCTATCAGTGTGTGCACCGCTTTCATCTCGGTACAGTAGAGTACAGGACTCTCACACATCACAGATCGGGGGATTGCTCAGACGCCAGACCACGAAGGTGTGACATACAGTAAGCATTGTGGAAGAACATCTCAAGCGCGCCAGATGGTCTATCTGCAGTGTGACGTCTTACAAATCCCTCCACCCCCTCCTCCGCCTCGCGGCGAACCCCGAGATCACGTCAGGCTGACGCTGGGTGATATCATCGCTCCCTACGCCACTCTGAAACTAATTTAACTTTGGGGATTACTGCCAATCCTCTAAATTAATCTGGGAAAAACTAAGGAACACGGTGATGGATTTGTGGAGATTACTGACTTACTTGCAAGGATTCAGTTAATTGTTTTGCACAGATAAACCCTGGTTAAGCCTCCGTGACTTTACTCTGATACTGGTCTCTGCTGCTGTTCCTGTGTATCACAACACCCCTAGTGCTTTGCAGGATGTTGGAGCCCGACCAATATTGGATCTGCTTCCACAGAACATCAACTGCCCCGGGTGCCAAACTGACAAACGTAATCAAAGTTTTCTCGTTCAAAATGCTTCAGTGCAAAATAAAATGAGATATCTCATTAAGCTCCGACTGAGAGAAGCACATGAGAAGATCAACATACAGTAAAGTATGTTGTGTATCATTATTGTTGAACAACATGTTTTCTTTTTAATGTCACCATTAAATTGATAGGCCTCCCCCAATTCTTGGGCGCAGCTAAGCTTCTTTTTTTTTTATCATTTCATTATGCATGCCACCTCTATCTTGTACATATGGCAAATAAAATACTTAAAATAATAATCAGAAAGTAATGATAAGCAAAGCAATTACCAGAGCTACAGAGATAAACAAGTTATTTTTGAGGATGGGAGACTGCTGCATTGAGGAAATAGATAACTGATTGATTAAAAAAATAAAAGTGGTCCAAATAAAATGTATCCCTACCTGTAGAGAAATCAGTTTTTGTCAGTTACTGTTCATCAAGCCGCTGACACAGAAAGGTGACTTGTTTGACTAGAGCGGGTGTTGTGTTGCCTGTTTGATGATGTCAAGGCAAACTGTCTGGGCGGCCGGGGCGTCCAGCTGTGTCCAGGAGGGGCTGTCTGTTACCCCCCCCCCCCCCCCCCCCCCCACTCCCCTCCTCCCGCAGGCTATTGGTCTGATGACATCACGCACGTCGTCGGCTGTTCATCTGGTGACGGGTTCAGGAGGCGTGGCGAACTACACAGGAAGTGATGTAGCAGCATCCGCAGGGAGCAAAAAAGTAAAGAAACAACAATTCCCAGCATTGTTGAAATGGCTGCCTAATACATCTGACACTGCACCCACTCATCTCATTTAATGGTGAAGAGTAATTCTGTTGGTGTGGGTGTGTGGGTGTAGGTGTGTGTGTGTGTGTGTGTGTGTGTGTGTGCGTGTGTGTGTGAGTGGGTGTGGGTGTGTGAGCTGAATATACGTGTATTGTGTTTGTAGATGGTATGCATGTAAATAAATAATTATAAGATACAGTACATTTTTTTACAAAGTACAGTACAAAGTTGCAGCATGTACGATTTTCGTAAGATTTTAAACATTTAAATATGGCTATACCTGCTATGATAAATCGAGAGGGATAACCGATTTAACCGCTCAGTGAAAACATCTTTGTAGAGTGAGTGCTGTTTGGCTCTGCTACAGCAGTTATAATAATGATTATAATGTTGGGTTGGAGGTGTGGCCACACCCGGTTCTAAGTGTGCGTTTGTGCCGAGATCCAATCAGCAGTACTGGACATTCTCCTATGGCTTTACGAGTACCCAGGCACCGCAAACTGTGAGACTGAGACTGACTGAATTTCCCTTGGTAGACATAATTGTACCTTGTTGCTATCTAGCTACTGTAGCAGTGTAATCTCTCTCTCTCTCTCTTTACTACAAATAGACTTTTGAAATATTAGAATTTACAGCTGGAAATGAGGAAACAGGAAGAAAGTTGAATGACAGCAAAGCAAGGCGGAAAGTAAATACAGAAGAAGGTTTCATAGTTTATTGAGTGTGAGCAGCACAGGTTGCAAGAAGTTGAAAACCAGGCAGAGTGGAAGGATAGAAACACGTACAGTAGAGACAAAACATACCAATACAGAACAGAGGTGCGGCACAGCTTCCTTTCTGTGGATAAATCTCTTCAAGAACCGGCCGTTCACTGCAACACTCATTCATTTCATCTCTCAAATATCTACCATACTATAAAAATACTATAATGAACTTCTCGTTCTTGAAATATAACCTGTGTGATTTAAAGTGACAGGCTGCCTCTAAAACCTTTATGCGTGATAAAGAAATGAATCTCGCCATGATGTATTTGCGAGTAGTGGCAAACAAGCCTCGCCTTAAGGCACTCAGAATCCACCCACTGTTCCATCATAGAAAATAATGGCAAAAGCACATTTAAAAATGTATATAAAAAACTATGTAGACTACTAGTCGCTGTGCGGTACAAATCCAGTGTGTGCCAGGCCTGCGTTAGGGCGTGAAGGAGGGCGTTAGTGGTCGTTCGGCTAGCGTGCGACCTTTGACCCCTCCATGACCTCAGCGGGGCTTCGGACTACCTTACTTGACGATAACGATGGAGGTTTTGCGGATGGACTCCATCACAGCGGCCAGCCGGCTGCAGAGGTCGTGGGGCATCTTGGATCGCACCTTGGGGGGGTCTTTCAGGACCACCATCTCAGCGGAACAGTCCAGAACTCTGGGGAGGAACTCGCCCAGCTTCTCCTGCAAAGAGTCTGCAGAGGACAGAGAGAGAGAGAGGGAGGGGGAGAGAGATGGAGAGAGGGAGGGAGAGAGGGAGAGGGAGAGAGAGAAAGGGAGAGTTTGAGAAAGAGATACAGTATATAAAATATGAGAGGGAAAGTTTTAAGTAAAATATAACCGTCCACCAAATACCACAGGTGTTGAACATTAATAACTCAGAAATAATGAACACATGCATATAGATAACAAATCAGAAAATGAATAAATATATGTTATAAAGGTAATAATATATCTCTACAGGAACCAACAAGCCTGGCCTGTCTCACCGTCCAGGTCCTGTCCAAGGCAGGAGCACCAGTGGTTGCGGACGGCCTCCATGGCGTCCAGGTCCTCCTGACCCAGCGCGTCGCGGCTCATCAGATGCATGCAGGGGATGACCGCCTCGTTCATGATGGCCACGCCCTCTTCCACGTCGCTCTGCTCGCTGCTCCTGAACAGATTCGCCGCGCTCTCGTTCAGCTCCTGGCCAACGGGGGGGGGGGGGGGGGGGGGTTAATGATGTCACAAGGACATTCTTCTGAGGTATGTTTGTTGTTCATCATATTGTCATTGACAGTAGATCAGACTGGCCTTTATTATTGAGCCTGGATATGAAGTCCCTGTGAGGAAAAACTAGTCTATATTATTTGTTTGTGATTTATAACAGTGATATTGTCAGGTTGATGTTCTATTTTAAGCTTCTGACAGCAGCAGCTGAGCCAGTATGGCTGCAAAACCTCCGTAGTGCTAAATCTGATTCACAAAGTTGTTCTCAGCGAAGTTGTTTTTTGAGTTGCTGCCTGTGAGGTTTTTGTCAGGGAAGGGACGCTCACTTGAAGGCATTTCCTGCGGTAAAGTGTGATGAGCGAGTGTTCCACGCCGCGGCGCTCGCCTCTGCGCATCAGGATGCTGTTGTTCTGGTGGGCGTGTGCCAGGTAGATCAGGGCCTCCCGCAGCCTGGAACACACACACACACGGTCAGCACGCTGCGCACACACGCACATACAGACACACACACACACACACTCACACAGGCCTGCATGCAAGCATGCACACACACACACGGCCTGTCAACACGCTGCGCACACACACACGCATGCACACACACACACACACACACACACACAGGCCTGCACACACACACACACACACACGCACACACACACACACACACACACACACACACACACACACACATACACACACAAACACACCACACACACACGCACACACACACAAACACACATTTCACTCAACGCGCAAAACCAGGCTGGTCACGTAGGGCAGAGGCAGGTCGCCATGACAACACCTACTTCCCATGCTGGTAGTGTTCCAGGCCCGTCAGCAGGTAGACAAACACGGTCCGGTACAGGCTGTAGTCATCGTGCCATTGCTGAGGGCAGACCGGGGCAGACAGGGTCAACAGAAATGAGACAGGAAGCACGTCCGTCTCAGGAACTCAATGTATCTGGAGCGTGGATTTCAGAGGAAGTGGACGTGGTACGCTGGCGTGATCCAGGGCGGGGCCTGGCTACCGCGTAGTATGGGCCGGGTAGGTTTATATTAATGTATTTCTGTATTTTTTTCTGTTTTTCATCCGATTTGGTAGCCGATCACCCCCCAACCTACTGTCTGAATGTCCCCTGCTGTCGCTGCTGTGGAGGGTCCGTCGCACAACCCGGTGCTCGGCGATCCAGGAGAGAGAGAGCCAGCTACCTGACCCTCTCAAGCCCATGACTTGAGACCGGACCCTCGTGCCGAAATTAAACTAACCACTCTCGGGAGTGGCGGTCCAATACGCCGCTCCCCCTGTGGGATCCGGCCATATTGGGGATCTGGCGAGACCAGGGCGTGAACCCCGGTCCCCGGTGGGCAGCTGCGCCAGAAACCGACGCTTAGACCGTTACACCACCACGGACCCCCGTGCTGGGTAGGTTTAGTTTAGTTTATTAAGGATCCCTACTGACTATTACCTCAGTAACAGCTATTTTTCCCGGGGTCCACACAAAAATACATTCAAACATCACATTATGTAATCCACAATATCAATAAAACGAAATATGAAATAAAATGATATCATCATCATTTCATGTCAGGTAGTGATTATGTGGAAATAAGACGCTGTATTGCTTTAAGTAGGTCTACAGCACAATGATACTGAGCGTATGAGAATCAAGTTGGAATTAACGCCTGCGCGCTAGGAACAGGCGTCGTTTTGACTGCTAACGGAGGGGGCAATCTGGTGTGGGGGTCAGGGGTGCCTACCATGTACTCCTCCATGTCCATGTCCTCAGGCTTGATCAGTCGCAGTTTGGCGCGGGCTTCTCTCATAATGCTGATGGCCCTGAGGGTCGACACGGGACCGTAAAGGGTTAATTTGTGACGTCACACGTTTCTGTCAGCGGTACAGCGCGCGTCGAGCGGCCGTAGGCGTCATATCGTACGACGTTAACGGGAAATACGGGTGGCGGCGGAGCGCAGACCTGTCGTCGAAGCTGAGGTTGCGGTCGGTGAACTGCTCCAGCAGCGTGCGCTCGATGACGCGGTTCGGCGCCCGGTTCTGGAAGAAGTAGACCAGGACGTGCTGGAGGCGCGGGTCCTCCTGGGGCGTGGTCTCCTCCTGGGACAGCTCGTACAGGCGGGAGTACTCCTCGTGGAACGCCTGCGAGAGCAGACGAGGCAGACGTGTGGCCGGCGAATACTGAGTACTGTAGGCTGCCCACTGCCTCATTGCTGCAAGTCAATCAGCACTTATATTTTCGTCAAGGTACATACTCATTTATGACAGGGTGTGTCTGTTTTCTCCCACAAACCAGCTTAAACTGGCTGTGAAACAAATAATAAATAAACCTCCCTTTTAACTGGATAGGACCGCAGCTGGAGAGACAGTCCATCTCCATAAATAGGGGGCGCTGGGGTCCTACCTTAATGAGGCCAGCCTCAGGCCCGTCCTTGTCGAACGCCTGTCTGGCTTTGGCGATGGCCAGGATGATGCCCTGCATGGCTGGGGTCAGCATCATCTGGACCACAGAGAGAGAGAGAGAGAGAGACACGGGGTGTGATATCGGGGCAATATGTGAATGTTTTGTCAAGATAATGATTAAAGCACAGCAAGCAAGCAATACTAATATGGTAAAGATATAGTATGGTATAATTTTGCTACTCTTGCACAGTACAGTACATTATACAATGGGTAGTTCCGACCTCGCAATCTGATTGGCTTGATATACCACGGGTAAAGCCTCTTACCGTTCTACAGTATGTAAAATATTACTGCGCCACTTATTACTGCCTGTAAAAATGCTAGTTCCATTGCGTAACGGTCTGTTGGTTACATTACGGTTTCTCCTCTTGAAAGGTAGGCTAAACTTCGTTCATGGCTAGGAGTAATAGTTTGGGTTGCTAGGGCTCATTGTTCGTTGTGTTGAAACTCCATAGCAACGTGATAGTTTTAGGAACTACCTTTCTTGGCAGAGTTCACTAAAATCGATATTAAGACACTGAAATAGTAGGTATTTATTCCCGTAAATGTTTCCCGATGATGGAACCGTTGTATAAAAGCAATAACTCACTTGAGGGTTGTGATATATGGCCAATATACCACGGGTTATTGGTCATATACCACACCCTCTCATGAGTTATTGCTTCACTGACTTCCTACGTTATATGCAATTATTGTAAGTGGCTTTGGATAAAAGCGTCTGCTAAATGAATGTAATGTAATGTAATATGGACCTGAACCCTTTCACACAGCACTCAAATGACTTCACCTCAGAGAATGACATATTATTGTTTCCGTCGCCTGGTACAGATAAGCAAGGTAAACATGTTTATTCTCAACTCACGGACTGACCACCTGGCTAGCTATGACCAGCGGTCATCCGCCTGGGAACCGCATCTCTCTCTCTCCCTCTCTCTCTCTCTCTCTCTCCCTCCTCACCTCCTCGTTGTACCCGTCGGCGTCCGTCCGCACCAGGATCTTCCCCACGTTGGGGATCTCCACCTCCGACACCTCGTTCTCCGGCCGCCTCCTCCTGGTCGGCACCGGGGTGTCCTCCTCCTGGCCCTCCTCCCCGCGGCCCTCCTCCTCCCGGCCTACGGGGTCCGCCTCCGGCGCCGCCGCTTCCGCCCGTGACTCCGCCCCCCTGACCTCGGGGTCCGCCTCTGCGGGGGTGACCTCCGTGGCGGCCTCCTCCGTCTGTCTGTCTGCCGTGGTCTGGGCGCTCATTTTGGCTGCTGGAGAGGGAGGCTGTGGGGGGGTGGGGGGGGGGGGTCCGATGACAGTTAAGTTATTGCAATATGAAGAGACGAACGACGCCTTAGAGGTGAACGATGCCTACTTTACTCTTTCAACACACACACACAATGAGCTGTAAAGACTCAGAGAAGTGGAGTTATTGAATTTTCCAGAGCTATTGAATTCTTAGATAAAAGGCTCGTGGAATAATATCGATATGATCCATTGGTGGAGTTCAAGACTTCTGCTTAGGCAATAGATTTAAAATGAGCAGTGGGAAATGCTTTTCATTTCCAGAGTATGCACTCAGGTTTAAGTGAATGGTAGATAATGTGGTCAGAACCTTGAATAGGCTACATTCACAAGAAATCTTTCATCTCACGCCTCCTCGGGTACCTGGCTAGTGGCTTTTAGGACTATAACCAAATGTGGCCACTAGGGGTCATATGAGCACCATTTACAAGACAGCAGCTTTCTCAGGTTGATAAAAAAAACTGTCGTGCAACCATTTAGTAAGCTATGCTTTGGTGGATGTACAGTAACAAGTAAAAGACAAGTAGAAAAACTTTCTATAACCAGCGTACTTCTAAGACAATCTTATATCAACAATGTATGACTCAAGTCTTTTCAACAGTCAGAATACAAATATAGTATAGACAAACAACTAGTCATAGACAAACAACTAGTCACCATGTCAACAGGCAATTTGAGTTTCATGCAGACACCTAACTTCAGTAAGAAAACCACACGATGACAACAGTTAGTTATCAACATTCACAGAAGCATTTCTAAATCAATCACAGGCCTGAAGTGAATCTTGGACGGACCAAGTGAGCGACCAACCTACTGCTTGCTGAAGGAATACTCTGGAACACTCTGGCTAGCTCGCGCCTGGGTACAGTAATAACGCTGCATGGGTGGTTCTATTTAAAGACGGTGTGTTGTCTGACTGGACACTCGGCCTGGCCGCGTGTCCCCAGCAACCTTCCCGGTAATAAAACCAGCCCGGAGGAGCGCGCGGAATGCAGAAATGGCGGCCGGTGTCCAGTGACTGCCCGGGTCATACCCCCCCCCCGGTTTTGAAAAACAGTTGGGAAAATACTGGAGTCTAGGTACTAACTAGAGTGACCGTTTAGTTCTGATAGATGTATTCATGTGAAACGAAACTTATCGCAACATTTTGCTTAAAAAGCATGACTCAAGTAAGCAAGGGTGACACGCATGTACAAAAACAAACCATAGATTCCCTTACAATCAAGGTCACACACACAAACACGCACACACACATGCACTTCATTTCAGTTATTCTTCAAATGTATAAAGTTACTATGTGGCCTGTGATCCATCCAGAAGCTGCCAGTGAGAGCGATAATCACACATGTGCAGACATCCAGTAAGTGGCCCAGATCGGAGGTGACCTATATTTGATGGCGCCTCAGATAACGGCCTCCCTCCTCGCGGCCCACCTGACTGAGGGCCCCCTCCTCCTCTTCTGGTGCCGTGTTCTGGCCGGGCTCCGGGGTCACAGAGACAGGCCCCTCCCCCTCGCTCTCCAGACGGCTGCTAGGGGTCTCTGACAAGGCCGGGGCTGGACACTCCAGGGCGGGGTGAGGTTCTAGGATGGGTTCTAGGAGAAATAGAAGGATTGTGAGTGGAACCGTCAAGGCCGGGGATACTGTAGGTTCTCTAGGATGGGTTCTAGGAGAAATAGAAGGATTGTGAGTGGAACCGTCAAGGCCGGGGATACTGTAGGTTCTCTAGGATGGGTTCTAGGAGAAATAGATGGATTGTGAGTGGAACCGTCAAGGCCGGGGATACTGTAGGTTCTCTAGGATGGGTTCTAGGAGAAATAGAAGGATTGTGACTGGAATCGGCAGCTAGAGGTTGGAAGTTTCATGGCAGGGTTATGTAGCAACTCAACATGAACTTTGACCCTCAGGTAGGGTCTTTATCGAAATCAAATATGAATGAATCCATGACAAACCTTCAGGTTCTACCACGGCTTCTAACGCTTGGTCCTCTTCCTCCGCTTTCTGTAGCGATTCTGTTTCTGGTTCCCCGGCGGGTTCCTGTGCGGGCTGGGGGGCCAGTTCCACGGGGCTTTCGGCCCTGGGGGCGGGACTGGCGGAGGAGGGCGTGGGCAGGGCAGCGGCCGCCGCGGACTCCTCCCGGGTGGGCGGGGCCTGGCAGAACTGCTCCTCCCACTCGCGGAGCTCCTGCTGGAACCAACGGTTGTCCTCGCGGACGTAGCGTCGCAGGATGGGGGGCAGGGCGTCCATGCCCTGCAGGACCTGACCCGTCTCGTCATCCGTGTCCTCTGGGAGGGGACAGGGGAAGGGACAGGGGAGGGGACAGGGTCAGCGCGCCGGACACTCGCAACTCACACCGATTTGTGTCAAACTGACGGTCGGGCGCTAATCTAACCGGCGTGTACAGAAAACACACAACACTTCATGGCCAATATGTGAATAAAATGGAATTCAGGGCTTCAATACCCATAAATAGCTGACTACTCAAGGCTGCAATTATGTTGTGTAGTTTATTGTACTTTTATTTGATGTTTTGTCTGTTTTTAATCCCGTGAAGCACTTTGTGACTGTGTCTGTGCGATACCAAATACAATTTACTTCCTTTACTTGCGTCCAGATGCATGCTAGTTAATACCTCTGTACTGTTTGCATGTCGGCGTATGTAGACTGACATGTCATTTCTGACCGTTCCACGCAAGTAAACTACAGTAGGCTGAGCACTTTACATCAGCTTTATATTTCTAACTACGCCATAGCTCCAAGAAGTAGTCACTCAGTCACAGGTGTCACCGTGTCACTCATCGCTGCAGCTTCGCTGGTTTCCATCTCAGCTCCTCTGACTTTTCGACACGCAACAGCCTCACATAAACACCGCTTTTATCCAGCTGCGCCACGGAAAATCTAGCGATTCGACGGCGCGGGGCGGGCGGTATTGACCCCGAGGGGTGAGTTTAACTGACTCAACTCGCGTCGCACCTCCTCATCAGGAGGCGGAGGGATACGCCCGGCGCGCCGCGGCCGCCTCTGTACATACCCGTGATGAGGTGCGGTAGCTTGTCGTCGATGTACATGAGGCAGTAGGCGCTGGCGTTGGTCATGCCGCCGTACGAGTCGCGCACCAGCTCCTCCCAGGAGGATTCGCTGACGATGACGTCGTTGTACTTCATCCAGCGCTGGTTGGCGTGGTCGTAGATGTAGGCCCAGTAGTGACCGGCCGACGCCTGACCCTCGTGGACCAGTACCGCGTGGAGCCGGTACGGAACCTGAGACGGGGAGATTTTCAACTGAACAAGGTAGAGGGGTGTTGGAGGAGGACGTTTTTCAGAAGGAGTGTGTGCTTTTTGCGAGCGAGCTCGTGAGAAGAAGAAATACTCGTGCGCCGTTAGCATGCAAGCCGCACGGCTTCGACAATCCCTTCCTCCTCCACACCCCTCTACGATAGAGCCCCTGACATATGATAATCATATTATCATAATTACATAAGTCTTTCATGGCAAAGCAACAATTTCTCACTCATAATAACATATTGTTTATTTAAGGCCTTGCTGTTAGTGTTTAGGCTTAATGGGCTATTTGTCACTGTACATGTTGCACATGCAAATCAAATTCGAATTACCTTGGCATGGCGTTATACCTAAATGTGTCACACACCTGTTTGACTTGGCACAGACAGGGACTGGCGTATCACCTGCTTGTTGTGACAGACACAGCGAGGTGAGAGGCGGGGATCTTACCTGACAGAGGCTGTTATCGCCGTACATGCCCTCCAGCGCCTGGCTGACCCTGTCGATGCTGGCCTTTAGCTCTGAACACACACACACACACACACACACACACACACACACACACATAAATGAGCACGCACACACACACGCATGCACAGGCGCGCACACGCACAAAGTGAGACACATCGAGATCAATGCAGGGCACCTGGGGCCGAGACCGACAGTGATAATTCCCTCCAAACACCGGGGGAACGATGCAACTCACAGTCAATCTAGCAATTCAAAGCACAGCTGGTGTTTCACAACACGCCTTGAATTATGTATCAGACAGTCGATAAATCTAATAGAGTCAATTCAGGTGACTGCAAAACAGGATTTTAAGTTTTTAGCTATGGCTGTGCCTTTAAGCACACACACACACATTTACTATTTATATATGCTATATATACTATATATAGATACTGTACAGTACGTGTATAGCATTCTTTATCACCTAATAAATTCAATATATATACAGTACATACAGTACCATGTATGTTATGGGATTTGTAGTATTAACACCCCTACCGCTGTGACAAGTCATACTACCAAAGCTGTGTAGATTTTAAACTGCTACGTTGGTGCCCAGTTCTACCCGGCATGTGATGGGTGATTTGTAGTTCTCTTAGTAGTTTGTAGTTCACTCTTTTCCGGGCGTATCGGCCTACCGTTCATGTTGTTCTCCACCTCGGACCTCCAGCGCTGCAGGCAGGCCTTGACGGAGCGCAGCTCCTCCTCCGTCACGCTGTGGGGGGCCGGGTGGGGGGGCGTGTCCATGGGGGGGCGACACTGGGTGAAGGGCTTGTAGATGGGGGTCCGCTGGACGCCGCCTGCGTCTCCCGACTCGGCCTGACTGATGGGGGAGGGGGGGAGAGGAGGGATGTCAATAAACGGGTGTGTGTGTGATAATAGTGTGTGTGTGTGTGTGTGTGTGTGTGTGTGTGTGTGATAATAGTGTGTGTGTGATAATAGTGTGTGTGTGATAATAGTGTGTGGTATATGACCATCTGAGGCCCAGTGCAGAAACAACTCTCTCAGCCAATCAGAGAATCTTGTTTTCACCAATTCAATCCCAACTGAGCTTTAGCTTAGCCAGCCAACACACATTTCTGACATCAGGAACACCGACATCGACCAAATCTGCACTCAAAATGTACACGTATATGTTTACGGCAACATGTGCGCAAAGGGAAATGTTCACCTTCTCCGGTAGCTGACACAGTGGTATTGAGCAAGCAGTTGAAATGCAAGACAGCGCTAGATTGATTAAACAGCAGAAACCGGAAACTTCTCCATTCACAGCCAGGACTAATGATATGGACACAGTATGTGTGTGTTGAGCAAGCCTGGTTCAAATACCATTTGCAAATGGAACAGTCCTAAAAATATACAAACTCTAAGGTGAATCAAATGCTCTTCGGACGCTTAAACGTGATGTGTGTGGTAGGGCCATGTCTGGCGGTGCTTGCCTTTTCTCGTCAGTGTGGGGGTCTGTGTAGGGGTAGCTGGGGGGGGTAGGGGAGGAGGCAGACAGCCGAACGTCCTCAGCGGGGGAGACGCTGGTGGGCTTGGTGGTGGCGAACTCCAACACGTACTGGAGCATGTCCGCCAGGGGGTACTTGGTAGGTCCGGAGCCGTAGTTCTTATAGCTGGACAGAGATTCAATCAGATTCCATTAGACAGCATCTTACTGTTGTTCCAGGGATGGAATTTTGTAATCTGCATCGTCGCATACACAAAATAGTTACTTCAAAACATTTGAACAATCAGACAGAGAGAGAGAGAGAGAGATGAACAGAGCATACACAAAACAGTTACTTCAAAACATTTGAACAATCAGACAGAGAGAGAGAGAGAGAGAGAGAGAGAGAGAAAGGGAGAGAGAGATGAACAGAGGAAAAGGAGAAAGCAGACTTACCACTCCAGTTTCTGTTGGAGGACCGTGAGCTGTTCCTTCAGTCGCTTCACCTCCCCTCTCCTGTCGTGGGTCTGCTCAATGTTCTTGTGAAGGTATCTGTTGAAAGGAAATACACATTCGAAAGAGGAGCCCAGTTTACTCAAGGATCAACAGCAGCAACTCAGTCCACTCGTTCTAGCTCAGGACTCACCTGTCCATATAAATGATCTGTGGGAACTCCAGTTTCTTGTGGATCTTCTCCGGGCGTCCTAACTGGGCGTTGAACTCGAACCTGGACAGTTCGAAGGTCAGGACAGGCGGTAACTTTGAAAACCATCTCTGCAAAAGAGAGCAGGTTGGATTCAGAAAGGGGAGGGGGCCGCCCAGTTTGGTCAAAGTCCGTCCGGTGTACCCAAAAACCCACTGCTTGGCAACGCAGTACAACCTAGACCTAGGCCCACGCACTCACCTCCCGACTAGATGGAATGGTCTGGTCTGAATGCAGGACTTCGATCTCCCCCTCCACCATGGCTCCTTCAAGACACTCGTCCAAGTTGTTGAAGCCGTTTACTTGCAGGGGGTACTGGCCAAACTGCTCGAGGTTGGACGAGGTTTTACCTAAACGGTCAAAAGACATTCATATCAAAACGTTAACAATGAAGACACTGATGCCGGGCTCACACTAAAGGATCTTTGGGCCGATTTATCGCATATTCCCGGATGGAGGAGAAATCTGGTCTGGTACGTTGTTCGGTACCGATGTTCAGCCCTGATTATCTTGTAATGTGAGGGATTTACAGATCCAATCTTATACCTCCCGGTCCAGCTCCCGGCTCGCAGACACATCGGGGCGGTCACGATAATATCAAACATGTTTGATATTTAGATTATTACGTCACTACTTTACAAGCGAGAGGCAATGGTTCGCTCCCTTGGGCACGATAATATCCTGTAGTGTGTGATGAACCGTTATTTTCAAATCTTGTTAGTGTGTGCTTGTTTGAGATTCGCGTGACACTCACCCTCGTGGGTTCTCTCTGCCAGAAACGTGCCATAGAACAACTGGACCATGGGGTTCTCCTGTTTATCTTCTGGGTTCCTGAATGCAAGATATCATCCTTGTGTGTTTTTAAAGGGGCACAGTCACACTTGTTTAAGATAATATTTTTTCGATTAAATGCTTAAATTCTGTGTGTAGGCCTTTTTAAAATCATCGTCAGTGTAGCCATTTCCCTACATGGAAGACGGAAAACTTCAGAGCAAACTTAAACAAGCATGACTGTTCCCCTTCAAAAACACACAAATATTGATACAAGAACCAAAGTTGTGTGTGCATCTCATTGAATTCCACAGATCTGAGTCACATTTGGCTGTAATTAAAAACTTGATCCGTCTCTTTCTGAGGTCAAATTCCAAACTCACTTTCCATTGGCTGCCAGCTGGAAAGCGTCCTCCAGCCAATCCAGCAGCTTGTGGGTGAACTCACTCACATCCTGGGACCGACAGGGGAGCAGGAACACAGTAAGGGAACAGTCACTTCAAGCTTTCAAGTTTTCATCTAGACAGATGAAACATGAACACACACGCCCACACACACACACATACACACACACACACGCACACACACGCACACACACACCTGCTGGGCCTCGTTGGATCTGAAGGCGTCTCTGAGAAGCTCCACGGCGGCGGAGGGGTCTACGAAGCGCCGGGTGGACCCCACCATGAGGGCGAAGAGACAGCGCAGCTCCTGCATGAAGGCTATGTTCCTCTTGTCCTGCCAACGCACACGCATGCACACACACACATATACACACACACACCTACATTTGGCCTCTATTACCAAACAGCTGCACAATATACTGTGCTGTATATCAACAGTAATTCTGAATTACATCATCATCATCATCATCAGAAAAGTAAAACAACAAAGGGCTTCACTCTATCCAGAGAGTATTTTGAACTTTTAAGTTCCCTCCGTACTTCCAGAAAAGTGTTGAGTAGTAGTGTCTACCTTTATCTATAGACTACACTCCCCTACATCTGACCCAGTACCGCCGGACCCAGTCTAGTACTCACAGAGTGGCTCTTACACCTCTCCAGAACACGCTCAGACAGGCAGTAGTTCAGAACCAGACGGCGGAACACGGGCAGGTGGAACAGAGACTGGAACAACAAAGAACAAAGAACAAAGCAGAGGTTCATTTTATTCTTTAGTCTTCTCGCTAGTAAACGGACATTTCCATCGCTAGAACAGAGGATAGAGCAAGTGCCAGCAGCCGAGGAGGTATTTGTTTTCTGATAAGATCATAATGATGTCATATATCAGCCAAATGAGGTGAGAATTTCCCCAGTGTCAATGAGAAGATCTTTGTGAGTGCATTGCTGTGAGTGAGTTAGTAGTAGCCTATTGCATACTAATAGGTACTTAGGTACCACAGATACTTAGAAATGCTCTCATAATAATGCCCTCTCACACTCATGCAAATATACTACGTATGGGGAAGAATAGTGATATTGAGGCACTTATGTGTACCTAAATCAAATCAGCTTGCCAGTTCCCAGGAAATGAAATTATATCTTATCTAGCATCTTACTGTAAAGTGAACCACTCAAGATACACCACTGAAACATGAGCTGCCATTTTAATGTGCTCACTTAGTCTCAATCTATTAATTCCTGTTGTTTAGGCAAAATGGCGATGTGAAGTGTAAAATGAAAGCTCAAACAGGCCAACTGAATAAAATCGCTGTTTCACTGAAGAAAAAGTTACATCTCGTGACCTTTGGTATTCAAACTCCACAACCTCACAACATCAGTCCATTCCTATCTCTTAATGATATTTCCTGGGGGATTTTAAGCGGTTAATCGATGCAGCGCATATCTGAACCAAATCAAGACGAACGAGCGCTCCCGGCCCCCGGCTAATCTAGCGATATAAACTCATTTCAAGCCGGGCTGCAGAGTTCAGAGCTCTCTCTATCATCACAACACTGTGCTATTTAATTACCCCTCGCAGTCTATCAATATCAATGATGGCTTGGGTTTCACTGGAGCCACCTGATAGGTCAGGATAAATGCAGTCTGGAATGGACTCTTAATAGAATTAGAAGCAACTGAGCGGATTTTTGCATTTGGAAAGAAAACACCGCACCATCATTTTTCCAGGGTCTCCTGACGTTACAGCGTAACTCAATTTGCACATTACCGGTTGATTAATACGCGAAAACAGGTTGAGAAGCGATATTCAGAAATGTTTGTTTCAGTCAGGTAGTATTTCTTGGCATGGTTGTGCAGTTGGACACACATTTCCTGGCTCCCTGTGGTGGTAAGGGCCTGTCATATGAGAAGTCTGGGAGGCATTCAGAAAACAGAGTATAAATATGACGGTCGCATATTCACATCAGTTAGTCAGCGTCAAGGTCATGTTTCCCAGGTGTCAAGCATCATTTTGCTGACCGATGCACGAATAAAAGACCTCCAGCCTATCAACCTTTACGATCCCCCCTGATGTAAACTTGCATGATGGAGTCTGTCCTCTTCAACCTTCATATCGGTAATAGTTAGCCCAGTGGTTGGAGCATGTGAACAGTCACCTAAAGGTTGTTGGTTCAAAACCCTGGGCAGGCCACTGGGCAATCACTGCCTACCGTTGTGCCCTTGAGAAAGGTACTCAACCCCAACACTAGCTCAAAAACATTGTACGCCGCTTTGGATAGAGGCCTCAACTGTTTATTTACAGCAAATTCAGGACATTTCTAGGCTACAACAATGTAAGACGGTAAGACAGGACCTTATCTGGCCCCCGGGCCGATGATAAGAGCATGCTAAAACAGTCTTGACAGCCCCACTGACAAACACCACACACTTGAATGATAACGGATTCTATAAGGCTTTTCCAAAGGCCCAGATACCTTATCAGCGCTTGATTTAGCTACAGTATGTGCCTCTCGCTTAGCCTGCAGAGGGAGGGTACGCCTTCAAACTCCCCCCTCCGCTTTTGGACGCTCGACACGCCACAGCAGACCATAAACGAAACCCCTGAACAACCAGTCCCCTGACCCCGCCCTCTTCCCTGACCCCGCCCTCTCCCCTGACCCCCCCCCGGCCTCCACACCTGGATGACGGCGCTGAACCAGCAGGTGTTGCCCACGTTGCGGATGCCGGTGGGCCAGTCGTCCTGCCGGACCCAGTCTGCGGGGCTGCAGCTCTCGCCCTGGGCCTCGCACCTCTTACGCTTCACCTTGGTCTCCTCAGCGCTGGCCTCCAGAGCCCTGGAACAACAACAACAACAACAAAGGTGGACGGCCGTCTTCTAATACACACCTGCGTCTTCTAATACACACCTGCATGTTTAAAGCCAGATGCTGTTGGCGCACCACGACACTAACAAATGACTAAAAGCTGTATGTGTATGTATACAGTATATGTATGTGTGTATGAATGAATGTCTATGTATGTATGTATGTATGTATGTATGTATGTGTGTATGTATATATGTATGTGTGTATGTATGTATGTATGTATGTAGGTATGTATGTAGGTATGTATGTCTGTGTGTATGTATGTATGTATGTATGTATGTGTGTGTATGTATGTATGTATGTATGTATGTATGTGTGTGTATGTATGTGTGTATGAGCTCCTGTACCTTGGAGCTACGTATGTGGGTCTGTGTGGTGCTGTTACCAGCCATGGATTATGTCTTTAACTGATCTCTTTGTAAATTTGGTATAAATCTGATCTAATAAAAATGTTTCTACATTTTCTGATTATTACAACACTACCAGAATACTATTACAAAAGTCTTCATGGCATTTGACATGACGTCCAAACCAGACGGTTACCTGCTGAATTCTCTCTCCTCTGCCTGGGCGTTCTGTGACTCCTGCAGGCTGAGCTCGATGGCGGTCTGGAGATCGTCTTTAGGCGTCGCTGGAGACACAACAAAAACAACAACGACAACAAACTCACACCCCAGCTCCGACACCGTCTCAAAACCATAGTGAGTGATTTTTACAGTTTTGTCTTAAAACGAGCTGGTACCTTTCTGGGCCTCCCAGGCCTCACTGTTAGTCTCTGCGTCTGCCGGGGCCCCGGGGCCATTGTCCCCCTCTGGGGGTCCTGTGGTCAGCAGCCCTACGGCATGGCTGATGTCACCCTGGCTGGCCTGGGGGGGGGTCATAAGTCACAGGTTCAACATTATTTACCTCCCTGCCACCCCAGGGGGCAAGTGAAAGGGCACCGGCACCACAGTTACCCTGTCACATCATCTCTGTGCGTACGGAGAGGTCAAGGAGGTCAAGCTGAGTGTTAAATTTGCATTTTAGTCATTTAGCCGAGGTGTTTTACCCAGAGCGACCGGGGTACGTTCGTCTGGAGTAAGCGAACCGCGAAGCGAAGTCCTCGTCGGCACAGCCAATAAGAGCGCGCGCCACCAGCGGTCACGGTGCATCAGAATTTGCCCTTTACACAGACGGGCACTTGGGAACTACCGGACCCTGGTCCGGCCATTCCCAAATGAGACGACATTTCCCCGCAGTCCTCAGCTCTCCACCAGGTACAGTAACCCCCCCCCCCCCCCAACTGGTTTCATACCATCATGGATATAGTAATAGAACCACCATTAACCCAATCTTACTTCCACTTTTGTTACATGTATAAATTCCCCCACCATATCTCTTACTCTAACCCAGGTTTATACAATATACTGAGCCGGCCCCTACCACCATATCCCTTACACTAAGCTGTGTTCATATCTGGGACAACACCCCCTCCCAACCCCTATACCCCACATGTACAGTACCGTGTACAGTATGACTGACTTCTGGTGTCTCTTGTTCGTATAGAAGGCTTTACTGACAATGACTGGGATGTACGGTTGATTCAATTACTCCAGACAAATGTAGGGTACGGATTGTAAGTTGCTTTGGATGAAAGCATCTGCTAAATGACTAAAATGTAATGGTAACATGTCGTCCTAACTCGGGAGCTATGGAAAGGTGATGTCGGCGGTAGGATATCAGGACAATAGGATTCGTCTGCACAAATAGTAGGGCTGGGTATCGAGTCGAATTTAAAGAATCGATTCGATTCCGATTCACAAGGTTCAGAATCGATTATCACGATTAAATTCGATTCGATTCAATTCAATATCAATTCGGTTAGTGTTACTAAAACCAGTTTTTTTTAGCTGTAACCTAAATTACATGACTGCCAAGTTTTGCAACACATCAATACTAGGGCTGGGTATCGATACTGATTTCCAAAAATGAATGAATGAATGAATCATTGAATGAATGAATGAACTATTAATTCCTTCATTTATTCATTCATTCATTAAATAAAAGATCGATTTTGGGATTCATGAATCGATTCAGAATCATTTGATTCAGAATCGATTCAGAATCGATGAATCGATTTTTTGAACCCAGCCCTAACAAATAGGTTGATTGAGATGCAGCTCATTTCCCCGCTCAGATCAACGTGTGGTACAGCCCGCCCCCCCTCAAGACCTGACTCAATCCTTGAGACGGCATAGTGATGAAGCCACTCCCCCCGCGAGGCCGCTGTACCACACGTTGCTCCAGCATGGTCGCGCCGATGATTTCGAGCGCCCACCAAAGCAATCATAGGCGAGCGAAAATCAATGGGCCATGAGTCATGATGAACACAATTCCACGTGCTGCGTGCAATTGTGTGGGAATTGTGTCACTCGGTATTGATCGAGTCCTGTAACCGGAGTCAAGAGATGCTGTGAGGTTGTCGGTTTGTCTCCCGACGGCGCGGGCTACTTACGGTCAGGGCTCTGAGGAGAATCTGAGGGTCTTGGATGCTCGTGATCTCTCTGAGCTGGTTGATGAGCAGCGGACACTGGGGGGGGGGGGGGGGAAACCAAAAGATCAATGAGGAGAAAAGGACAGTTAGCCCGGAGGTACCAGGACACCGGCTCGCTAGCATGAGGGGACATGGTGTGGTCCGCGGGACCTTTGAGCGAAGGTCTGCGAAGATTGACCGAAAATCTTTGACATGAAAAGCAAATGATTGTAATTGATTCAATGTAATAGCGTGATAATGACTGAGATTGAGATATGAACAAACATACAGTATCTCTATGAACATGTTTACTGTGTGGTGAGAACCGTAAGATGTCAAGCATACTGTATTTCACTTATTTGTATACTGAATTTGACAGCTATTTTTCAACTGCTGCTCTGGGTTGGTGCAGGTAGACCACCTGCTGTTAACCTGATGAGCCAGATGGTTTGCGATCTGGGAACTCTCCATTGGAAACTGTTTGGAAAAGGGCACGCACTTTCAAAAACACTTGGCAGGTAACTGGATGAACCATCTGTCACTGTCTATCACACGCTAACATCAACCAAGCCTCACAATCGTCATGCCTAAACCCCCCCAGCCTAGCTGTTCTCACTTCCTCTTAGAAAGCCGATTGGCTAGATCGTTTTCCGATCTGGCACAAACGGATCTCTATGGGGAGTATCTAGACTGATTTGCGAGAGAAACAGAATGTGGGCTAGAGACTAACCCTCTGTATGGTGTGGTAGGAAAAGTCAACGCTACTGCTCCACTTTAATAGGTGCGGTAGTCAAACAAACGTCCCCACAGGACGCACTGTTTATGAGAATTTGTCAACTGGTTTGGGATGAGCTCAATCTCTCTTGACTGCGCCACCTGGTCAAAACCATCAACTGGCCTAGTCATTCAAAGCTGAGCCACGTACAGCCTACCTCACACTCAACACCCACCTCACACTCAACACCCACGTCACACTCAACACCCACCTCACACTCAACACACACCTCACATTCAACACCCATCTCACACTCAACACCCACCTCACTCTCAACACACACCTCATACTCAACACACACCGCACACACAACACCCATCTCACACTCAACACCCACCTCACTCTCAACACACACCTCATACTCAACACACACCGCACACACAACACCCACCTCACACTCAACACCCACCTCACACTCAACACACACCTCACACTCAACACCCACCTCACAGCCCACCTCATACACAACACATCTTAAAGTGTCCTCCAGCTGGTCGTAACTGAAGCTTTGAAAACACAGACACAGACACAGACACACACACACACACACACACACACACTGAGACGCGAGCCCACCCCGACACAGTTACAGGAATATAGGCCAGCAGGGAGGCGAGGCTATATAAAGCCCCTCCTCCCCGCCAGCAGCCATGACAGCAGGTGGAAATGTCAGGAGGAAGACAGCCGGACACACACACACACACACACACACACACACACACACACACACACACACACACACACACACACACACACACACACACAGGGCTTGCTGGGAGTAGGCAGACTTATATGGAGAGCGGGGGTCCAGTGATCTCTCTCTTGGTCAGCCTCTATTTCGGGCCCCTGACATGGAGAACAGACCTCTGTTTATCATTCCACACACCGTGCCCTGGGACTTGAGTGACAAAGGCAGTGGGTGTTTCTAAAAGGCATAAACACACACACACACACACACACACACACACACACACACACACACTGGAGAGCCTTGACACAGATTTCTGTCGGAGTTATGAACTATTAAAGAGGAGTAAAGTTGGAAAAAGACAAATTCAGTGAAGTGAATTATGTTAGATTTGTAACTTTGTGGGTTTTTGCTTTATATGAACCCCCCTCTTTAGCACAATATACTAGTACATATGTTTACAAATTAAGATTCATCAAACTATTAGAATGTACTTGCAAGGACGTAAACACAAGTAAGCCTAAAGTAGGTTATGTAATAGAATTGGTGCCATGATAATTTTGACTTGATCTGATTGCTATGACTTAGTTGCTAACACAAACTACTCAGTTTCATAACAGGTTCTCTGAAGCCTTATACTGTATCATGACACAAAAATCGTGCTTCATAGGCTACTGTACTGTAATTCATGTCCTTGCTAAAGTATTTTTAATGAGGCTATAGACTACCAACTGCCAAATAAGCACACATTTTGGCCAATTGAAATACATGTTCCCTCTATTCTCTCCCTTCGAAGTGTAGCCTATCAACACATAAATTACCCGTCTGACAGAGAAAAGTGGCTCTGCGGTTAGTTGTTGTTCTGTCACATGCAATGTTAGAACATTATTCTTGTCACTTGTATTCTACCACTCCGCGCTCACCAGACTCGTTGAGTTATCCCCATGTTCACTCTGTTTCTCGACTCTCATGGCAGCAGAGGCCGAATATCTTGATGTTTTCCTTAAATGCCTTCAGCCCTAGTTCGGAGTCAGACCAACTCCATCTGTCAAACACCCACACACACACACCGAGCAGCGGGTGCGTCTTCGCCTGTCAAAAGAAACGGGCGCGCGCAATTAACGTGCGCGGTCCTGTAACGTGAATGGACAGGCTGCTGAATCACGCTACAGTAAGCCACGATTAATAATTTCCAGACCAACATGTATCCAATTCAGTCAAAATACAGCACATTAGCCTACACTGTCGAGAATTTAAGCGTTCCATAAAATCTGAATGTGTCTGATGTCGTTTTGAATACCTGTACAGTGTGGCAGCCTATAAAATACTAAGCATTTGGGGGACAAACCTAGGCTACCTGCGTATGCGATGACCATAATCGTTCTGTGACAAAGCTCTGGGTTTGTTTTATGTTCCCAACATATTCTAGCGGGAACGTCTCCAGAGATGTCTGTCTCCCTTTTCAAATTGGCCTATCAATTTACCAGAGTCGGAAAATCAATACAGACGACACCCAAACTTCCACACTCAGGTTCACTCCTCTTTGCAACTGGGACCTACGGCTAGAATACAACTCTCCACAAATCATAAATGAATGAAAGAAATGTTATTTATATTATTAAAGGTTAATAGCTTTATAAAAAAGAATAGAAAAAGGGTAAATAAGGGGGAGAGAAAGCTAATTTGGATTCTGTTTGGTCAACTACAAATCAGTGATGTCTCTTCTCTGGCTCCTTCTACTGGCCTCAGGTAAGTTTCTCTGTTTTTAAGGACATACGAAGAGTTAATTTTGGTTGTCTCAGTTCTATATGTTCAACTTGATTATCTAGGGCCACCAGTAGGCTAAACTGGCCTGTGGTGAAATTATGAAACAGTTTGGGGGAAAAAAGTATTTGCAGCTTACAGCAGGTTTTTCCACATGAGAATGATAACCACTAACGGCTAAACCTGACAGATTGTGTTTCATTTTTGCTGGCGCAATGAACTCTGCAATGAGTAGCAGCATGTATTATGAATGTCATTCTAAACATTGCCTTTTTTCTGGTAAACTCAGTTTCCAGAAACCAATTAGGGGACAAATTAGAATAATTCTGTGTTTACCGAGATACATCAAGCAGGTCTCCCGATTTACACATATGTTCGGTATTCTCCCCTCTATTAGGCTACTTCTTGTATTTGTACTTTCCAACTGGTCTCAACTTAAAAAAAAAAAAAAGTAAATTGCATGACATTTATAGTATCTTCTTATTTTTATTTAATTGATATTTTTGGTTATTGCATCAGCAATCTAGCTTGTAAAGTTGACTTTACAGTAGATCGGCAATTTATAGTCTCTTTTTTTGAAATCACTTCCTTTCTAATTTCTCCCGTTTTAGCGTCTGTGGTTGAACTGGTACCAGACAAGCCCAAGAGGTCGGCCTTGAACCAGCTCACCAGAACCCTGCTGCGTCAGTACGACTGTGGAGTGAGACCCGTCCAGAACTGGACCACTCCGACCACCATCTACATAGACCTCATACTGCAGTCTGTCCTGGATGTGGTAAAGGGCATGCACATTGATATTGTATCAATATACCTGTATGTGCTTCTGAATCTTGAGCCTAATTGTCTCACCGGATATCTCAATGTACATTATACAGTATAACCTGAACAGAAGTACAGTACCACTTGAGATTCATATTACATTTTGTCAGGGTACTTCTAATGCCTCACTGTACTGTATGTAACATTGGATATGAAAACAATTATTTTAAGTAGGCCTCCCAGATAGCAAGCGGATCTGGGCCATATATGGGCCGGAACTAAGCCACAAGTGCCAGATCTGGCCTGTATATGGCCCTGATTGGATTGCTGTCTGGGCTACCTGAACATTGTTTTTATTTTCTCATAGGATGGACACAATCAGAAGGTCACCACAAGCATTTGGTACCGGCAGGTTGTTATGCATCTCATTCTTCTATGCTGATTCTTTCTATCCATTTCCATGCAATAAAAAACCACCAATGGACCCATCCATAACATATACATCCTAATTGTATTACTTCAACGACCTCCCCAAGGAGCAACCTCTTCAACGTATCATATTTTAGCTCTGAGAGAGCGACTGAGAGAAAAACAAAACATTGAAATAGAATCAGGATGAGGGCATTCTGATCTTATTAGGGGTCATCTGTGTGGTGGGTGTGTCCAGCAGATATGAGTCTCCTGGCTAAATCACTAGTCCCTGTGTTCCATTTGCTGTTTGACCTTGTGACTGTAGTTGAATACAGAACACTCACTGTATATAGTAAGATACCTTCAAGACAAAGACGCAAATTTCCATAATCTGATTGTCAGTGAAAAACATTTGATGAGAATGCTATGATTGTGTTACTTCATATAGGATGCCCTCTCAAGACATTTCTGGACATGCAAACCTACATTAGGAGAATCAGAGAATCATTTTTCATTTTGACCCCAGCAAGTTTTGTCTTCATCCCTCATCACAGGCAAATCCCACTTCCGTTTCTCACGTGTTTCAAGTCAGTTATAACAAGTGTGATTCTGCTTGTACTGTTCTGTGTACTACATGTTCTACTGTATAAGCCTTGTTCATGCTTCACACATTTATTTTTCACGTGTTACATGAAAATGATGTCTGTGATGCGTTTGGTCATATACAGCACAGCGCCCCCATGTTTGTTTATGCTCTTAGATCTGGACTGACGAGTTCCTGGTGTGGGACCCGGCGGAGTACGACGGCATCACCGAGATCTCGCTGCCCTCCGACGCCATCTGGGTCCCCGACGTCATCATCAGCGAATTGTGAGAGTCCGTTCTGCCCCCAAAAAACACACACTTTTAAAATCAGCAATCATAGGCTAAATCAGCGAACATCTCAGACGCGCCGAGAGCTGGAAACGCGGGCGGGTGGACGGAGACGCGCGTTGGCTCGAGAGCGTCGGCGCGGCGCGGCGTCTCACCTCCCTCTCTCCCCCCTCTCCTCTCGCGGCAGCGTGGACGAAGGGAAGTCGCCGGCCATCCCCTACGTCTACGTCAACTCCTCCGGGACGGTGAAGAACTACCTGCCCATCCAAGTGGTGTCGGCCTGCAGCCTGGAGTTCTACGCCTTCCCCTTTGACCGGCAGAACTGCAGCCTCACCTTCCACAGCGGGCTCCACTCAGGTCAGGAACAACAACAACAACAACAACAACAACAACTACAACAACAACAACAACAACTGTAACAGCATTATTGGCTTAATAGGCTAAATAGCTGTGAATACATAGTGAAGCCCAGGCCCAAACCCGTCACCCTGAGACCACCTCTGAGAAGATTAGTTCAGGTAGACGGAAAATAGAGAAAGTTGTTCTACTAACTAAAGAACTGGCTTGAGCCTGATCATAATGAGATCTATCGAAGTAGGTCTATGTACTACATTCAAGGGTGCGTGTGCGCGCACACACACATGCACACACACGCACACACACACGCACACACACATAGACATTGCCATTTGATTGAGTCTGCTGCACTGTAAATCAATAGCAGCTCTGGGTCCTACTAAAGCGCCTGACCCACGGTCTCTCTCCGTCTCTCCCCTCACCTCCCGTCCAGTGAGCGAGGTGGACCTGGCGCTGCTGAGGAGCGCCGACGCCATCGCCGGCGACAAGAGGGGGTTCATGGACGACGGGGAGTGGGAGCTGCTGTCCATGCCCTCTCGCTACTGGCTGCTCCGTCTGGACGACCGGGACTACGCCCACATCCGGTTCGACGTGCGTGCTGCCAACCGCGCCCCCCCCGGGTTAGATAGCGTAGTCACTGTATGCAGTGGAGAGGCTAAGCCCCATAGAAAATGGGGGGGGGGGGGGGGGGGGGTTAAGGTGGGGCAAGGGGGGAGAGAGAAAAGGACAGGCAGGGGAAAGGGGGAGCACGTCCGCCGAAAATACCGCGGCGCAGGGGTCTCAGACACGACTGATTCCGATTGCGAATCAGATCAACCCCACAAGCTTCTACCACTTAACCCATACCATCCTATGGCCCTATTTGATTAGACAAGGCGACCCAACCGCCGCAAGGGGACTCGTCTATTACGAGAAAACCTCGCCAAGGTGAGAGAACTCACCTAGGGTAAACACAGAAAGCGTTCGCCCAATAGTAAGAAAACTTACCTCAAAGGCAAACACCAAAGTGCTCTGAAAAAGAAGCTGATTTAATGTACTGTCTGCCTACCCCAGTCCCCGTGTGGGGGACCTCTTGGTATAAAGCCTGAAGTGATGGGGTGACCGGGGCCGTGGTTGAAGGACGAGTACTGACCACCGTTTGCATAAAATTACAGCATTCGGCATTCGCAGAAGTGAGTTTTTCTAGATGCTGCAGGTGCTTAGCGTTGAGAGGAGAGAGGGGGGTGGGAGTGGCTGACCTCCAGGTTCCATCTTCTTCTTCTGCCGCGTCTCAATTCTTAAGAAATGGAATGGAAAGCCATCCATTTTTCCGGCCCTAATCT
>NC_140234.1:22485466-22537966 GCF_949987555.1 Borostomias antarcticus
TCGCTGAGCGAGCCCCAGGAGAGCCCCCCCAGGCTGGAGAAGCTCCTCCAGGAGGTCAGGACCCTGCGGCTGCGCCTGCTCCAGGCCGAGGGAGAGGACTCGGCCCAGGCCGCCTGGCTGGCCCTCTGCGGCAGGCTGGACCTCCTCCTGTTCCGTGTCTACCTGCTCATCCTGACCGTCTACGCCTGCACCCTGCTGCTCCTCTGGGCTCACTGGAGCTCAGCCTGAAACTCAACGTTAGAAAGTAGAAATAGTTGGAACTTAAAGGGGTCCTATTATGCTAATATTCAACAATTTAATAGAAGTCTTTGGGGTCCCCAAAAGGTGTCTTTGAGTGTTTTTGCTGAAAATACCACTCAGCATACCCCTCCGTTGACCATGAGATCAGATTGAGTGGATTGAGCGCTTTTTCATATGCAAATGAGCTCAGCTAAAAGCAAGTCGACAGGGTAGAGAACGAGGGCTGTTGACGGTGCTATGCTACCTTAGATATAGCTGGCTAGCCTGGATCATCCACACTCAATGCCACTATGACAAATGTAATTGTCCTCTCTCCCTGACTAAACATGATAGTGTTAGTGCCCATGTAATTATATCCATGGTTGCATGCTGTTACCTCTAGCTGCATTCACTAGCTAGACACCACCAGGCTATATGACACCATTCGACTACAAACAATAAAAGCTAGATTCTGTAGGCTGAGGGGAATCCAATGATGTCCGCTTCTTAACATCTGATCATTTTTAATGACTCGATGAACAAGAAGTCTACCAATTTCATTCCACTAGACTGACGTTACTCTAACATATAATGAGACGAGCATCCGGGTTGAGGCGAAAGGGGAGTTTGTTCGTGTTAACTAGCTAGCGTTAGTACTATACAGTGGCTAGCTATCGTTAGTACAAGCAAACACACAGCATAATTACTTACAGTTTCTGCATAATTACCACGGACAGTTGGTATTGCTTGATCATTCAGAAAGAGTTTATCTGAGAATCCTGCATTGTACTGACCCAGGTTGGAAAAGCAATCGGGCAAAAAATGACTAGCACCGTGCCAGTGTTTTGCCAAATTCAGTGGGAACGCTGACATCAAAAATGAAATGTATCCTCTCAGCTCTTCTGTCCTTTGAGCTTAGGAGACGATCTGTGCATCTGTGCTGCTTAGTACATCCAAGAGCAGAGCATTTTCCGTGTGAAGACATTATTATGCTAGCTAGCGGGGTCCCTGAACATGACGTAGAGTGACACGGGAGATTTGAATGGCTTGCAGGGACTGACTTTTTTTTCTAATGTTTTCATTTCGGCTGATCACAACAAAATGACTGGGTTGTTTCACTTTATACTTTGTGTGTTAATAAGCCCATCAGAGAATGTACATGCAAAAACAATGAAAAGGTTCATTTTGCAAATGTGGACCCCTTTAATGGGGTAGTGTGCTATCTTGGACATTTAGTCCTATTTGTGGGCTACTGGGCTACAATGGAAGTCAAAGGGGCATATGGAAATGGGTTGTCTTTTTCAAGACAAGAAGCACAGGGTGTAATATTCCCAGTCTCAGTATGCTCTCCTGTGAAATGTATCACAATCAGAATATTTTAGGTATTTGGCATGACTTGCACATATCCTCCGTGGGAGCAGTGAAAACAAGCGCCAGGGAAATGCTTATGTCCAAGCCATGCCAAACATGTAAAAATATTTGGATTGCGATACATTTCACAGTAGACAGAGACTGATGAGATTACATTCTGTGCTTGCCATCTCTGAAAAGCACATTAAATCATAGTTTTTTCAACACATTTACTGTACATATGCCCCTTTGACTTCCATTGTAGCCCAGTGAGAGCCTGCATAAAACTGCAGCTAACTCAATACTGGAACGATCAGTGAAATTATGGTCTGTGTTTCAGGGTCATGGTAGACAGCCCACAAATAGGGCTAAATGTCCAAAATAGCACACTACCCCTTTAACAGAAACACTGTGACTAGTTAAAAACTCTGGTTTTACTATGGTGATGATGTTCAGTGATGTTCAAGTGTCAAGTGGTAAGATGGTTCATTGGCTGTTCATTGGCTTTTTACCCCAGCCTTTGAAAACAGCCTGGAACAGAATCAGATATTACTTGCCCGTCTGAAAAAAAAGGAAAAAAAAGATAAAATGCACTTCAAAGCTCTTAAACCCCTGAAGACCATACAGTTAGACATTCCTACATTGTAAGAGAGAACGCCATACTGAAATTCTGTGTGATATGTAATAAATCAAGTTTGATGCTTTTTGAACCAAGGATATTTATCAAACTGTCTCTTAGGTGTGTTCCCAGGGTGAATTCCTTCATATCAATGTGATATGAATGTACGAGTTCTCAGTTATCTAAATCCCCATGCTCTCTGTGAAACCTGTAGTGAAAATCAATAATAAAAAAAACATTCAAAGCAACTTTGTTGCCGTATTCCCTGTTGACTGACTGATGGTGAAGCTTTTGGAGCTGTAGGCATGACTACTGTAGAAACCTCCCAATGGAACAATGTGTCAATCTGAACCTGCAGACATCTGCTTTAAGCAAGTATCATTGGAAATCAACTAGTTGACGAGATACATGAACAGGGACCGCCACTATCTACAGTGAGCTATCTCTGTGGAAGGGAATTGGCAGCACTACTGTTAGACATTCATCATCAATCATTCCAGTGATGCACAACAAGCCAAGAAATGACTTTTTCATGAGGCTAATAATGTCTGTGAACCTTTGACCTTTGCCATCATGTTTATACTGTTTATTATACAGTCGAAGAATGTAAGAAATGCGATGACCATAAGTAATACAGCAATGTAGAGTAGGCTATTGTTAAATGAGTATGTGGTAGCCGACAGTACCATGCTGATGCTGTAGGCTACTCTTTTACTTACCTATATATAATACGTATATACATTCTTTATCAATTAACATTATTCAATATATATAATATTTAAAATAGATGAATAAATAGCCTACATATATTCCTTTACAGCGTAGACAATGGGCTATCTAATCAGACAGCTCTTCACGTGAAAGATGGCGTATGTCTGTAGCCTAACACCATGCAGCCAGCCAGTTGCCTGTAATCACCGAGAAGCCTAAATAAATTCAATTTTAGCTCCATATTGTATAACAATATTTTCCAAACCATAAGGCAGAGCGCTGGCAAGATAAAGAAATGAGCTGCAATAACATTAACGCTCGCTCAGTGTCGAATTTCTATTTAATCGTGTTAGTGATAGTGCAGATGGACCCGAACTTGACCTCTGACCCTAGAAGACAAGCAGCGAGTAGACACACCCTCATGATCCCATGACATCATACTACATGTCCAAGGCTGGATACAGAATCCACGACGCTCAACTTCCAGTAACTAATTGATATTACAGTAAACAGTTGTCACGGCGGACAGAGAAGAAGATGGTGTCCGGGCGCCAGAGGACGGCTGCACCTCAAAGCACCAAGTATCAAAGGTAGAAGTGAACTTGGCAGCAGAATGCGAGTTTCAGCACTATGGGCAGCTCTCGCTTTACTGCTGACACACGGCGCTGCGCGAGCCTGCACAGGTAAAGTAGCCTACGAGCTCAGCTGTCAGGGAAAGTTTTGTCAGATTTGTATATCTTTGTATTCTTTCTTTTCTTTTTACAATGTTTAATGATTAATTCGAAACGTTCCCAAACTGGGAAACAGCAACCTATCACTAAATTCAACTTTCTGATGCATTTATAGTGAAGAAACTGGGAAGCGGCACTGGACGCTTCGCCAATGCCACCCTGGTGCGTCTGTCCGAGTTCCTGAGCGCGGGCTACAAGAAGGGGGTTCGACCCGTGCGGGACTGGCGACGGTCCACCATGGTGGCGGTCGACCTCATGGTTTACTCCATCCTCAATGTAGTAAGCTAGCTACATATTTACTATCGAATATTTGGGCAATATCAAGGTGTGACCGCGTGTCTTGTGGCGCTTAACTTGTGGTAATATACTGCATAGACGCGTTAAACTGCATACGCTTATTATACAAGTTGCATTGTATTGGCGTAGCTTTTATAGGCTTGATGCTATAAACCCGTTTCAATACTGATTTGATGGTGCATCACCATCAAAACCGTCTCACCTTTGTTTTACAACAGGATGAGAAGAACCAGGTTCTGACAACATACATCTGGTACAGACAGGTAAGACAATAACCAAATGTCTTATAGGCTAAATTCCATCCATTTACAAATGGGCTTTACACACAAAACATGATTATTTAATATGCATTGTCTGATCTGATATTGTCTAAAACCCTGGCCGTGCATTCTACCCCTGCTATGACAGGAATGGATTGATGAGTTTCTAGTCTGGAATCCCGAGGATTTTGACGAGGTGAAACAGGTGTCCATACCCACCGCCAATGTGTGGGTCCCTGACATCCTCATCAACGAGTTGTAAGTACAATGTGTTGTACTGTACAGCCCATGTGTGGTAAGAAGACAAGTCGCGTAGCCTACAGTAGCCTAAACATTTCTGATAAATTACTAGAATTAACTTTTGACTTACTTTATGTCTGCTTAATAGGTTCACATGATAGGCTGTATTAATGTAGTCAATTAATTAATGTACTAGACTCAGAAAAACAGGAGGATTATGAAAAAATCAACATAACGCTTCAGATTACTGTGTGCTTCGGTGATGAGTCATGAATTCCAAATCACTTCCTGGAATCGCTCGTAAACGTCTGTCTCGCTCTCTCCTGGTCGGTCTGCGTCCCGTCGACGTGCCCTTCAGCGTGGACGTGGGGAAGTCTCCGGACATCCCGTACGTGTACGTGAACCAGAACGGCCTGGTCAGGAACTACAAGCCCATCCAGGTGGTGACGGCCTGCACCCTGAACATCTACAACTTCCCCTTCGACGTGCAGAACTGCAGCCTCACCTTCCAGAGCTGGCTACACACCAGTAAGAGCTGCTTCCTGTATCCGTCACCACTTCCTGTTTGGGTATAGACATACGAGTTACTATGTGGTCATAAAAATATGTCTCGTATTCAGATTGTGTCTAGATACTGTATGATTTAACCTGATTAGATTTACACCTGGTATTAATGTGCGACTCCAGTGAGATCTGATTAAGATCAGATTGCTCTGTGAAGCTCAAACAACCAAATTATTATTATATGCCTCAGATACAAAATATTCTACTCTAACTGGGTTGGAAAATGGGTTTAATGTAGGTCAATGTAAATCTTGCTTCACTCACTTAGATGAGAAACAAAAAACACATAACATTTTCCCTTTATGGCTAAGTAAGCTACCACCCACTTGGTAGGGACACAGTTGAAAAGAAGCCTTCGTCAGCGTATTGAGGGGAAGGACGCCGACCTCTCCTCCGTGTTCTCTGCTCCCTCCTGTAGTCAACGACATCAACATCACCCTGATGAGGAGCCCGGAGAAGCTGAAGGAGGACAAGACCCTGTTCATGAACCAGGGGGAGTGGGAGCTGCTGCATGTTCTCTCCGCGTACAAGTCCTTCAGCCTGGACAACAACGACTACTACGCCGAGATGAAATTCAACGTGAGCGCACGGAAACGGTTTTCATTTTCAGGGACTCGGGGGTGGCCGCGTTCACAAAGCTTCTCAGAGTTGGAGCACCGATGATCTCGCTTCCTTTTAGCGATAACGTGGTAGGAACAGAAGGGGGAACCTGGTCCAAGGTTAGTGTGTCTGACCCTCGGATGCTATGTGGACGCCGACCCGGTAATGAACGGACCGATCATGTACAAATGGTAAATGGTAAATGGACTGCACTTATATAGCGCACTCAAAGCGCTTTACAACGGCCTCTCATTCACCCATTCACACACACACTCACACACCAATGGCGGTAGCTGCCATGGTGCTAACCTGCTCATTGGGAGCAATTTGGGGTTAGGTGTCTCGCTCAAGGACACTTCGACATGTGGACAGTCGGAGCTGGGATTCGAACCACTGACCCTTCGATCATTGACCGACCCGCTCTACCAATTGAGCTACAGCCGCCGGTACAAATCCTCAGCGTCATTGAGAAGCGAGACAGGAACCGTATAGAACACAGCATGTATATGAAAAGCTACGTGGGCTCTCAAACTTGTAGGCCCCGCATAGTATTCAACAGAGTCTTTTCAGGCGCAAACGCCTAAGACGTGAGCGTAGGCTACTTAATGTCGGTGGAGCTTTTGAAAAGCCTGGCAATGAGAGAACGTTCCATCAGAAATACAGGAGAACACTGGGTAACGAGAACCCCACCTTGACCTTCATCTCAAGAGGCGTCGTTAGTTCTGGTGCCGTGGAACAGGAGTGTGTTGTACAGAGAGAATAGAGAAGGCGGCAGACCTACAGGTCACAGTAGCGCCGTTTTCTCCAGAAGGAAACATGAGGGCACATACAGTGCGCTCTCAATAATACAACAGCCAATTCAATAGAGAAAATAACATATTTTCCCAGGGAGTAACTTGGTATGAATATGTAATACGTCTGACTTGTAATGATGTTGCTGGGAACGTTCGCTCATCCACTATTCATGGTGGCGCTTGGCGGCGGACCCGCAGGTGGTGATCCGGCGCCGGCCGCTGTTCTACACGGTCAACCTCCTGCTGCCCAGTATCTTCCTCATGGTGATGGACATCGTGGGCTTCTACCTGCCGCCCGACAGCGGCGAGAGGGTGTCGTTCAAGATCACGCTGCTGCTGGGATACTCCGTCTTCCTCATCATCGTCTCCGACACGCTCCCGGCCACCGCCATCGGCACGCCGCTCATAGGTAACCCGACACGGGGGAAAGGCGCGGGGTTCAGGTTTCGGTCACGGGCGTTGGTCTGGTGAAGTCGTGTGAGTGAATGCACACACTGAAGCACGTTTAAAGCATTAACGAACGACAGATCTTTGGTGACTATTATTAATTACTTAATTATTGAACATTTATTCATCAATAATTGAACTACAGTACAAACCTTACCCATGACCGGTTATTGCATATCTAATAGTTTCAGTGATCATCTATAGGGCCTCCTTAAAATAATGTTGCTATACCATATCTCTGTCATGGGCTTTCAAGATGTAATCTCCTCAGAACACATAGAGAACACCCATCATGGTTCTTTGTTCTCCTTGTTCGGACAATAAAGTTGTGTGGTGTCTCGCGTCCCGTAGGCGTTTACTTCGTGGTGTGCATGGCCCTGCTGGTCATCAGCCTGACGGAGACGGTGCTGATCGTGCGCCTGGTCCACAAGCAGGACCTGCAGCCCCGCGTCCCCCCCTGGGTCAAGCGCCTGGTGCTGGAGCGGGCCCCCGTCCTCCTCTGTATCCGAAACAAGCACACCCTGTGCAGCGCGCTGTCCCAGGACTCGGACCTGGAGCAGTACAAGGAGCACGGCCTCGGTGCAGGTGAGAGGGGGAGGGGCTTAGGAAAAAAGGGGGATGGAGGACGGAGAGAGAGAGAGAGAGAGGGGTAAGCGGGGGAGAGGAGGAGCGGGCGGTACCGAGCCGAATCGGTTCAACTCGCCCCTCGGGGATAAATACCGGGGATAAATACCGGGGATAAATACCGGCGGCGCAGCCGGCTCAAAGCGGCGTTGGTGTGAGGTTGTGCGTCGGCGAGTCGGAGGAGCGGAGGTGGAACGTAGTGTGGGGTGGGCGAGGCGGAAGTGACAGGTGACGCGGTGACACCTGTTACACCAGGGCTTACAGCACAGTGCAAGCAGAGGGGGGGTGGGGTTGGTTATAAACTTCAGTCTTTCGGGAGGAAAAAGCTGCAAATGTCTCAGTTTTTCCTATTGTAAAAAAAACAAAAAAAAAACAGTTTAAACAACGTTTAAACAACGTCGCCCACGCAGCTCGGTGCAACCACCACCACCACCACCACCGCCACCACCGCGGCAGCGGCGTCGGCGAGCGCGGCCTGGCCCTCGGCCTGGGCCAACTCCCCCCCCCCGCCAGGGACCCCACCCCGCCCGTCATGGACAACATCCTGCAGGAGGTCGCCTCCATCCGCCACTTCCTGGAGAAGCGCGACGAGAGCCGCGACATCGCCAAGGAGTGGCTGCAGGTGGGCTACGTGCTGGACGTGCTGCTCTTCCGCGTCTACCTGCTGGCCATGCTGGCCTACACCATCACGCTGGGCACGCTGTGGTCCGTCTGGCAGTACGCCTGACGGCCTGGAGGTGGCGCTGCCGCTGCCTTCTTATTACGGCTTTTGCGATAAATGGATGACAGTGATTTTTTATTGAGGTGGGTCTCTTGGGCTGAGGACACATACAAATACTGTAGGTGGATTGGTATTGATCCCAGAGGGAAATGGTGAACAGGCTGCCCTAGCACAGCACCGTATTCTCATTCGTGGGGGAGGTAGAACGGGGTGCCCATTAAGACCACTGGGTCTACAGGACGAGTAGAATTATGAAACTAAGGTTTGTCCTGTGTCTGGTCTTCAATGGATACCAGTTCTCATCAGGTGAAGATTCACAAGGATCGAAATGTTGTTTAGTCATAGTCATAGTCAATTTATTTTTTACACGCATACTAATTACAACTGTTTAGGTTGCCCAAAGTGTGGGTTCCAAGGAGGAGAAAATATTGAAACGTTGAGCAACATTAGACAGACAAGATACCGACATTCAAACTGTACAACAACAAACAGTCGAGGGGATAGGAACAATAGGGACCACGAAAACATAATCAACATAAAGGACATCTCAGTAGTCTAGTAGCCGACAGAAGTGAGACTTAAGCTCTCTTTTGAATGTTCCAAGATCAGGGGCAGATCTAATGTCCATTGGCAGAGTGTTCCATACGGCCCGTTTGTTTAAATAAAGAAATCCTTTTAAAGCCGGTGTGTGGGTTCTATCTACAATCCACGATTTATCCTTAACCTAGCACCTGTTGTCGATGTGCGTATAATATATCTTTCAACTGGTCTTCAATGGATACCAGTTCTATACTACTTGGAGACATACTTTGCAGACATAAAAATGTATGGATATAAATATACACTATAGCCTACTTATCTGTCGTTTTATATTGTAAGCTACATTAAATGTTTTTTTTATTATGTTTGAAGTAGAACCTCACTGGGTCATTTTCAATGTGGCTACATTAATATATTGCAATTGTGATACTAGCTATCTTGACTGTTGTTGTTACTTAAAGTTACCTGGCATAATCAAATGTTGACCTCAATGTAATAATAGAGGACATTTCAATCATTAATAAAGGATGTTTACCATCTCATAATCCTGCAGGGTTGTCCTTATTCATCACTCAAAATTTGGATGGACTATCCCTTTATAGTGCCATACACTACACTAACCACCAGGTGGCGTGATGTCCTACCTCTACTGTAACCCCCCCCCCCCCCTCCATTCTCTGGCCCAGTGGTGAGTATTAATTCCCCCCAGTGATGGGCCCAGCCTGCAGACTGACACTAATGTACTAATCGTAAAGATTTTCACCTCGCTGGCGATGCACTCAGTGGGTGTGTGTCCTGATTGGATAAACGCCATTGACACCCTACATAATTAAAGTGAGAATCCGTCCCACAGTAAATGGGCGCATTGATTCCGATAGAATCGATGTGGATCCAGCGCCCGGCCCGTCTGTGTGGAGGCCTACAGGGCCGTTTCTAGTCCAGCAGTTTCCTGTTGAGTGATTCCGACTCAGGGAAAGACTACTGGAGCGTGTCACTCGATAGACAGCTGAGGATGGACTTACTGGACCTCCTGGTTAATTCTGGGCATTGTTGGTTTTTAATGGTAGCTTACTGATTGTATAAGGACACAATTCCTAAACTATTTTCCCTTTCTGGTCCAAAACATATGGTAGGAAAATGATACGTAAAGTTATTTTCTAATAATGACTAATTACTTCAGACTATTTAAACAACCTTTCCTGCAGCTTGCAAACCTCAAATAGAACTGTAGTGTATGAGAGATGCACTAGAGGGCGCTGTTACCTGGCCATAAAACAGCACTTTGCAACAGATGGGAACTTTGTAGCTGGAAAACATCTCATCATTAATTCTGAGGCAACACAGAAGGGTCATGTTTATGAAGAGCACATTCAAATCACAAGAAAACAAACTGATCTCCTCTGGGGTTACCGTCGTTTGTCATCAACAAACTCACAAAGCTGAAAGGATAGCATATTCCTCAGTTATTAGGCTATTCCACATGGATATGAGACCTTGAGAATTAATTGAGAATGGTGCCCTTTTTGAAGGGCGTGATTGGATTTCTATGGGTAGACAGCTCTGTATGACCTGAGAGATAATATAGTCAATGTCGGGGCAAAACTATCTTTTAGCAAAATGATCACTGTTTTGCGGTCACTGTGACTGAAATTGTGAAGCCGACCAATTTACAGCATGTACGTTGCATACAAAAGCATCAACACGACACAGTACAAGGCACTGAGGGCAGTTAGGCCTGTATTAGCCCATTTCATTTCCAGAGGCAATGCAACTTGTACATGGCCATACTACACAATCAAGTTTTCAGTCCACGGTTATTTTCTTACTTCAGGTACAATGAATACCAAACAACACACATTGCAACAACATCCTCTGGAACACTTAAGTGCTGTGCTGCCTAGCTTTGTCGCTGTATTACAGTAAATTAACGGCAGCCATGTTGATTCTAGTCAGATGCTGGATCAATGCCTGGGGTTTGGAGAGGAGGAAAGGGGGGAGGGTCGTGGAAGCTAGCTAGCTAGCCAACGCCTACAGAGCACAGAGCTTAGCTGAGAACACAATCCATGGGGGGATTTGTACGAGACCTGTCCCCCCCCCATCCATTCAGTCAGCTCACTGTCGGACCCCCGCTCCATCCATTAGATCATATCTGGGTCAAAGAGCAACTAAAGATGGGACCGCCTGGCTACCACACAAAGCCTGTTCACTTCTCCCCCAGCGCACTCTTCACCAGGGCCTAGCTGCCCCCCCCCCCCCCCCCCCTCTCTCTCCCTCTCTCTCTCTCTCTCTCTCTCTCGGTACGCATGGGTCTCATGTGACCGACCCCAGACCCCACAACCCCCCTCTTCCCCATCACTGAAACATGACAAAGATCGAAATCATGTTCCGATTTATCAAATCACGACAAAACCGCTGTCAAAAACCATCGAGGGCTAGTTCTGTGCGTTCCTGGTTTAACCATGGCGTGGTAAAGAGGTTGAAGTCCAAACTAGACCCCCCCTCTCCCCAACTCTCGCTTGGCCACATTGGGGTTTTGATATGTGTGAGCTGGAGTGAATAGCTGAAATCTCTCATTAGCCTCCGTGCCCTCAAGACGAGGTCAGAGCCCTGCATATGCTGCCCATCCTCAAAGCCTTGTGGGAAGGAAAGATGAAGGCTACCCACTAATAATGGTGAGTGGAGGAGAGGAGCTCTTCGGTCTCTTGTTTGTGTCCACCAGATGGATAGCCTGTCTGGCTTGATTAACCTTGTTAGGTCAGCTACAAGAGAGCCACTCTTAGATCTTTTTCCGGTTGAAAAACACCCAACTCATTTTTTGTCTGGGGATGCTGGTAGCCTATAGGCTAATGCTACCCTAGGTGTTATATATTCTGGAAAATGCGGAGGGGTGGGGTTACATAATGCACTTGGTGAATATATTAATTTTGAAATGGTTTTAAGCAAATATGAGTTGGGTTGTGGAGACAGTGCAGGTAACACACACTTCTGATTCCAGAGGTATTTGGAGTCAGTCTAGACAAGCTGATCAACAGTCTGGCCCTGTCTGGAGGTGTGATGTTGTCTGTCCTGTTGGCCTTCCTCGCTGCCCTAACCTTTCAAACTGGCTGGGGAAGATGGAGGTGTGTGTGCGTGTGTGTGTTAGAGATTGGGAGGGAGAGAGAAACGGAAATCTATCATAGTTTATAGGACTAACAAACCCTACCAGGTAAAACCAGCTGATAACGGTATACCGTGTCCATGGATGTACTATTAATAGAACTGGATACAGCCACTCCATTCACTGACCGCTATCAAAAGTGAAGGCCTATTGAACTGCGCCATCTTGGCAAATCCTGCGGACATACGTCAGACGACGCGGAATTTGCCAAGATGGCGCAGTTCAATAGGCCTTCACTTTTGAGTTCGAACCCTGGGGGGCTTGACCGTGCCCCTCCCTTCTCAGTGTGAGAAAAGCGGAACCATCGGAGTCTTGGCCCGTTTCCCCTAACGACAATTGTGGCGGCAGAAATGATGGCGCGCGCCCCTGCATATCTAATGATGGCGTTAATGACCTCCACAACCGGAGGGATATTGAACATAGTCAGGGAGGCGAGCGCAGCTACCATGCTAAGTTGCTAATGTAACGGTCTAGTAGGCTACTCTCGGCTTGTGCGTTGTGATTCTCGTTCATTTGCCTCATGTAAATATCCAGGGAGGGATGCGAACCTGCAACCTCGCACTCGCAAGACAGATGTGCCAACAACTATGCCAAGAGAGGTAGGCCTATCTCTATCGGCAGAGCCGTTAGAACATCCTTTAAATTAGGGGAGTGAAGTCTCACCAGCTATTCGCTACCTCGGAAGACTGCACTCACTCCACGATGGTTTATGAGGTCTCACGATTCACTCGGTTACACTAACTATTAGCACTCCCATTTGATTTGCTTGAAAGGGGGGAAATGGCCTGATGAGATACGCGAGGAAACATTACCGTCTCTCAGTGGTCCTAGTCTTGGACACACGAGGCTTCGTATCCCTTTGAACAAATGTTCAGTTTGCTCATCATTAATTAGCTGAACAACTTGCGCTGTGGGCTAGACAAATGTGACACTCCCTACAGATTTATACAGAATTCTGTGCACTCAGTCTCTGTGACTCATTTTGTATCTGCGTCCACTCAAAAACCTGTCCAATAGCCCCGTGTGAGTGATACTGTGTCCCAGCCATCATAAAAATTACCTTGTTCATATTCAACATGCTTTCCTGGCAGTTGACCAGCAAGAGGGGATTTGCTACTTTGACCAACGCCGCACACAACCTCTACATGTGGACTCCAACAGGGTTTCACATCAGCAGTCTTCAGAGGATCATCTGTTTGACACCCCACTTAATAAACCACTCACACAGCACCCAAAAGAGTCCCCGTACCACACAGCCCCTCCCAGCCCACGCTGTAGCTAAAATATAGGGGTAGTAGTATGAGAAATGGCAGTGGTGTATTACTCAATTTACTGCACTTGAGTTAATACCCACTTCTCTGCGAGGCTTCGCTGGCATTAGGAGACTCGTGACTTTGTGACATTTAGAGCTCGAGCATTGAGGACAATAGCCCATCACCAGCGTTGAGAAAAGTAGCACTGCAAAGCCAGACTGACTTACTCAAAATCGTTGCAATTCCCAATTCCCCTGGTGCTCTGAGGGGGGAATTGATGAAATGGGTGAAGAGGAGGTGAGAATCGAGATGGAGGTAAGGTGTGGTTGTGTGTACGTGTGTGTCGCATCAGCCTTGTAACGTGCCTGTTCAGTCCACACAAATATCTGTGCACAAGAGAGAGGGACACAGTCCAAGAGTGACAGGACACAAATAGTATATGGGTACCTACAGACACCCACACACACACACAGTACAGATGACTTCTTGAACACTTACTCTCTAATCATTTAGAAGGTGAGAACCTTCAACTTGGAAAAAAACCTTCAAGAAAACTGGGGAACCCAGAGAGGGAAGACGTTAGAAAACAGCCACACAAACTCAAGTCCATTTTTTATTTTTTTTCTAACTGCAGACTGAAGGTATACAACTGAACATCGTTATTTTTCTTATGAGACTCATAAATAAAAATACAAAAAAATGTTCACTACAAAACAATCTACTGTTAGTAGGATGTAAAAAATATTCTTTCACTATTGAAGGCACACAATTTACTTAGTGACAACATGAAGAAAACCTGCAGCATTTAATCTTTTATTTTCTTTTATTTTTTTCACACTCCATCAGAGAACACTGAAATGTTACAAAGAGATGTGTCTGATCCTACACGGAAAGAACCAAAAAAAAAGAACAGCCTCTAAATCAACAAACAGTTGCCGAGATCGGTGGCACAACTCACCAAGAAACGGTGCCACAGAACATAGCACGTCGCTGGAAAACACAAAGGACCTTTGCAAAGCTCTAATGCAAATTAAACTTTCTTTATACAAATGACAACAAAGAAAATAAAAAATAATAATAATTGGGCACCTTCTAAGATTAGGCTAAGATTAGGTGCTGAGGTAGACGAAAACTATAACAATTCAAATCATAATAAAAACACTATTTTCTTAATACAGAGCAACTCGACTGGCACTTGTGCTGTCACAACAATGAAGGAGAAAAAAAACAACAACCTCACAGACAAGCCAGAGAAAGAGAGAGAGAGAGAAACGCTTTGTTACATAAAAAGCTCTGTTATGCTTGGTCCGACAGGGCAATTGGTCCTCAGTGCTAATATAAAAAGACAACGTCTTGGTGCTTTGTCATCAAACAGTTTTAGTCTAGACCTCAATGGCACATGCATTGCAACACTGCATGAAATGGCTACTCGTTCTAGAACACCACACCAAAACACAGAGTGCCTACTCTAGGGATGCCATGAGTCCTGACCCACATTCCCACCCCTCAAATCTAAATGTTTAATAGAAACCCAAGTACTTTCAACAAAGTGAACAGCAGTGGCAAGAGAGGGCAACCCTCTTTTTGCCAACCCACCAAAAATGGAAAAAGATCTCGTCTCGTCAGCAAACCTGTTGCTGACAGCAAACAAATATAATTTATGCATTTTCAAATGTACAGGAAGGTGATTTTTCACTGCCAGGAATGTTTTAATCCTTAAGTGTTCCAAAGCGTGAGTTGGGCAGTGTATTGTTTGATGGATTTTTCCTTCCCTGGATTGTTTGGGGGTAAATAAAGCATGCTGCTTTTGGGCCGCCGAATTATAGAGGAATGATGAAGAGGAAAAAAAATAACATTTGAATGCAGATTTTCCCATTACTGGTTTGATAGGGTTTGAAGACGCCGCGGTCCTTGTGAATAAAACCCTCTATTCAGAATCTGAAACCAGGTCATTTGAAATTGTCATGACATCCCTAGAGTGCTGGAGACACCATTTATTTTCTTCTGAAAATACAGAAACTAAGCAGATAGGCTATAGGTGGACATTTTTGTTGAACAATTTCCATTTTTAGGCACAAAGATATTACAGAAACACCAGAGTAACATTGAGGGAAGAACTATATCAATGCCAATATTTTTTTCCAACATAGAGAGAAAAAGTGGCATAGAGCATCGTTTTTATTTTGTATCTGATCTGATTAGTGCATTTTTCACTAATACATACACACACACAAACACACACACACACGCTCATTTACTCACACGCTCACACAAAAGTAGAAAACATTCAGAGAACGATGACCGGTGTGTGTGACTGGACACCTCTTCTTACTGAAGTGGGATGTGATGCTGTCAGACTCTGGCTTGCCTCTGCCCCTCTGAGGGGGCGACTGCTTATTATAGTGGATGAGTGTTGGACGAGGGTTCACCCTCTGCTCACAGTGTTTGAGAATGCGATGGCCGGACTCCAGACCACACCAGCCTGTGCCGCGCCATCTTTTCTTCTTTTTAGTCACTTCAAGTACAAAAACAAAATGTTGACAATAAAGTTGATTGAAAAATTGTGAATGACAAGTACTAATTGGTCGGTGGCAGCTTCCTCTGCCTCCATATTTAATACTTTTTTTTTTCCTCTTTTCCACCCTTTTTTTTCTTAGCATTTGTGGCAGATATTTAGTCCTTCACCTACAATGCATTGACATCCAGAAAGCAACACTTACTACAACATGTTCACACACACACACACACGTATGTCCAACGTTACCAACGAGGAGCAAGGCAAACGACTCAAAACCAGAGGAAAAAAAAAACTATATGTAAAAAAAACGAAAGATACAAATATTTTGCCCTGCTGAAACCCTCGACAAATGGAAAAGGACTGACACTGAATACAAAAATATCACAATTTTTATATATCAAACTGCCTCTGTTGGCTCTTGTTCAGCAATACACCCATTTTTTTCCAAGAGAACATGTCGACCAAGAGGATATCTCATCATAACCTTCCGTCTTTGTCTTTGATAACTACTTGCAGTCCCAATTGTCCAACGCTTCACTGCATCACTGCATATATGACCTGTTCTTGGCGGTTCAACGTCTGCAAACCTTCTTTTTTTTCACATTACAAAACTACAATTCTATTCACATATTTTCAAGTTTAATGCTTGTTTTTAAACTCTCTTAAAAGTACTCTGACTTCTTCTGAATCCGTACATCCCTCTTGTCCCATACTTAAGGCTTCAAAACATCTCTGCTCTTTAAGTTATGGCCAGGGGCGGGGGGCGACTAAGACAAGAATAAACACAATTTAATGTTTTCATGTCATCCTATCCATCTCTACAGTCTCTTACCCTTTATATAAATGTTGTTTACAAACATGGGCAGACAATCATAAATCAACACTTGAAAGCATGAGATGAAGTTGCAATGATGCAATAATGCAAAACACAAACACACAACAACAAAATAATGTGCTTTTGCAAAAATGAAAACATAACAACTTAGAGGTAGCTTTTAGAACAATGACCGAACCCACCAGCTCTTCAACAAGCAGGGTTAATATAAAAATACCAAGTTTGGTAACGACAAAATGCACAACAAAATAACAATAAAAATCTCTTTTCACCGTGGCACTTAAATTTTCTGCGTACACATTGCTTAATCACATCTCCCTCGCACAATGCAGCTTTCAGACACACGCTCATCAACAGAATAACACAATTACAAAATAAAAACAACAAAAGAACAAATAAGGAAAGTAAAAACAAGCACATGAGGTCACGAAACGAGGTAATTCAAGTACAATGTGCTGAGATAAATCAAGATAGAATAGGAAACAGAGACAAAGCCAAAGAACAAAAAAAAAACATAGAGAAAGAGTCCATCTATTCTGTCGTCTTACTGGTGACCCCCAGGGCTGGGCAGGCCACGTCTAAACCAATCAATGAAGCCCCCGCCCCCCGTTAATCATTCAGATATGTGATTGCCCTGGTAACACTAGGCTTACAGTGGTACTTCTAACGCCCAGACAAACGCAGTCATGAGTACGGCTATGGCTCCCCCCAGACAGGCTGTGAACACATACATTCGCGATACAAACCGACAGTTGTTACGGCGGCGCATGAAACGCCGCTTTGCGTTCGGCGTCACGCTCACGGCCTCCTCGTGCCGCATAACGGCCGCGTTACCACCTGTCCTGGGGGCGGCTACGCCTCCTCGCGAAGCGCTAGAAAGGCATTACAACCACGCTGCGAAGTGTTACCAGGGCTAGTCCTCGACATCCACGCACCCCCCCACTTGCGCCCTCCAAAAGCAGCCTTCGTCATTTTGGTCTCCATCACAATGGCAATACAGACAAGACTATGAGACTATTCTTGTGAGAAAGTAATGTTAATATTGTGACTATATCCGTGTACTTAGTGTAATGTATTGATAATTGTCTGGTTAAACGCATATTAATAGCAGTGTCCGGTATGAGAAAAAACGGCACAGCTGAAGTTAACGCTGTGAAACAGACTTCCACGGAGATCAGAGCGCGGCGGATTTGCAGTGGGCCGCCTTCTCCTCCTCCGAAATACAAGACGTGAAGTCAGAAAGCATCCAACAGAGACTGTCGTCGTAGTAAATGTCTTTAACTGTGCAACGAAGCCGTGATACGCTATGATGAAGCCGTGATAAGCTATGACGCGGAGCCAAAAGATAAAGTGAAGAAAAGTGACAATAGTCGAAGGCTTTCGATTTCCTCTCTCGCTCCGAGAGATCTTGCGGCGCCCGACTATTCTCAGTCCCATGTCCGACACAAACGCACGACGTTGGGAGGCTTGCCAGATCGAGGCGGAGAGACGCCTGGTGGAGGAATACCCTCTCTTTCTCTCTCGCAAGCCCTCGAGTGGCTTGACGGGCGCTGCGTGCCGCCCCTTAAAGTAATCTGGGTTTCATTCAATCCCCCCCCCCCCAAAAAAAAAAGCAGTTCGTCCACAGAACTCGGGGCTGCGCTGATTCTCAGGGGCACATCTGAATGACACTTCCGCCTCTGTAGGGGGGGATCTTAAGTGCTCTGACGCCAAATCTGAAGACGGCCATTTTGTAGTGGTTTTGTAAACGAGGGGGTGGCTGGGTGGGTGCCGACCACGGGGCCTCCTTCGGACCCTGACCGGGCCGCTGACCGGACGCCATCGGGTCAAGAGGAGATGCTACAGCCGCACCGGGAGATAGGACGGTGGTCGACCAAAATCAGGGCACAATCCCACAGTAGAGAGGCTGTGTAAGTAACAACACGAATGTGTGCTTGGGGAGAGGCATGGGGGGGCAAACTATAAGTAGGTGTGGCTTCAGATAGGCCTTTGAGAATCATCCGCTGTCATCCGCTGAGGCGGTGGCGCGACGTGGCCGACGCGACCGCGGACGCGCGTTACTCCGCGACGCGGTTCGACCGTGACCTGAAAACCAACCGACCGCCCCAACGACCGCCCCGGCCCAAACAAACCAACTAAAGAACCAAACAAGTAAAAACAAAAAAGAAAAACAAATTGGCGGATGTCCAGGTGAACAACATGGGTGAATTCTGAAGGGGTAAGATTCTCCTCATCCGAGTCCTTCCGCCATCAAGTCCTTCTCTGCCTGTAGCTCCGCCCCCGTCTGCAGTCAGCGTACCCTCCTCCCCCAACCCCCCCCCCCCACCACCACCCTCCTCTACCGAAAATCCGCCCGTCTTTTCCATTCGATGACCCCCTGTGCTTCTTGCCCGCGGTATCCCTCGCTCGACATCTCTGCCTAGGCCTCCTCCCGCCTCCTCCTCCCTCCCTCTCCTCCCCCTACCTCCCTCTCCTCCCCCTACCTACCTCCCTCCTCTCCTCTCCCCCCCCCCCCCCCTGCCCCCCCGCCCCCCGCCGGTCAGCTCAGACGTAGCAGAGGTACAGGTAGGTCTTCTCTATCCGCCAGTCGGATGGGATGTCTTCGGGCTTGTGGCCCTTCATGTGCTTCTGCATGGCTGACAGGCTGGGGCAGTACTCCAGGCAGATGGTGCACTGGTAGGGCGAGGCGCCGTTGTGGGTGCGCAGGTGCTTGATCATGGCCGAGTAGTCCCGGGACCGCTGGTGGCACAGCTTGCACTCAAACGGCTTCTCACCTGCGGGCGGGGGGGGGGGAGAGGAGGGGGGAGGGGGCGGGGGGTGGCAACAGTCAGTCAGGTTAATCATAGGGGCATTGCAGTGACATAAAATAAAAAAAAAAAAGGATTCCGCGCCACTGCGGTGTGATCGTAAGTCCTCGCGCAAACGTGCGTTTTTGAGATGTTTCACGACAACCTAGGGTTTCCTGACAGGGACGAGGTCAGTTAGGGTGACCTGGAGGCCATCTGCGGCGCGGGAGAGGGTTTACGTCGTCTAGAATCGTCACCTTCACTTCAGTCTGCAGACTCGATGTTGACAGGGGTAACAATGCTTCCGTAATGTGACCTCATTCAATTGATAACCCGTCCGCAGAAATTCCCACGGCCAGACCCCAAAAAATGCTGAACGCTAATTGATAATTAATTGCACTTCCCATGTACCGTGGCGCCGCGAAGCATGGCATTCTGGGACAAATCCGGACTGACCTCGATGTCCTCCGTCACCCAAACAGTGTACGGGAAAAAACACAAAAAAAAACACTGTACATTTTTGATGCTGATTAATTCCGATAAATTAATTGCGAGTGGACACCGACAATGCGGCCGCTTTTTGAAAGGAATCGCCGCCGTCATTGTGCGACATCAAAGAGAGAGAGAGATAGAGAGAAAGAGAGAGAGAGAGAGAGCGCTGGAGGCTTCGCTTAAAAACGGCGAGGTTTCAGAGGGGCGGGAGCCGGCGCTCTGCTCTCCTGAACGTGCTCGTGATTAGAGTGATGGGGAGGAGTGACCCCTCCCTCCCTCCCTCCCTCCGACGGGCGCAAATTAAACATGGAAATGCCGACCTTTTCTGCTGGCATTTGGAGGGAACTGTCGGGATGTGATCCGGCCGCAAACGACGCCCCCCCCCCCCCCCCTCCCTACTCAACGCCGCTGACTGGATGCCGATGGATCCTTTTCAGAAAACCGGAGGGGCCCTGGATTTATACCTTTATTTGTCTTTTTTTCCCCTCCCTTTGTAAACAAACGCGCGGCCGGGGTGACCTTGACCCGAAGAGCGCCGTCTCGGCTGTGTTTGCCCGCCTATGCAAATATGGCCGCTAATTACTGGATATATATGTGTGTGTGTGTGTGTGTGTGTGCGTGTGCGTCACCCCATCAGCCCCTATACGCCGGCGGGGTCTACGATAACTGCGCTGTAGACTCGCCTCAGATCACCGGGCAATAATGAATTGCAAATGTGTCCCTGTATTGATCCAGCATTGACAGGCCGGGTGGGGGGGGGGGGATGGTGAGGTCGGAGGGGGGGGCGTTGCCAATGTCGATGATCCATCAAGCGGTTCCCTTTTGTGCGCGGTGGCCTTTGACTGTGAGCTTGTCACTTGTTCTTGTTATCTGCTGGTGCACTTCGGCTTTCTGCAAAGACCCCCTGACCCCCCCCCATCCTCAACTAACACAAAAGCCAATTATTTGACGGACTGTCGCGATAGTGAAGCTTAACAGCCGGCTTATTGAATGGGAGAGGGCGGTGTGTGTGTGTGTGTGCTTGGCTCACAGGCGTCCCTCGGGGACTCGTGAGTGTACCCGCTGGCGATGGGTGGTGGGGGGGGGGGGGGTACAGTGCGAAGGAACCCTGCCGCCAGAGGAACTCCATCACCCTGACTGCCGAGCAGCGAAGGCGAACCGGGGTGTCACCGGCGCCGAGCCGCTAAGTTCCGGGATCAATATGGAGAGGCTCCTCGGTCAGCGTTAGTCGGGGTTGACTGGCCGTCAAAAATCACTTACCCCCCTCCCCTCCACCCCGGAACAGCGCGCCTCACCGAACGACAGGTCGTCGTCGTCTCCAGCGGGAAGATGCTGGCCTTATGACATTGACACACGTTTAATCTCGGTGACGACGCACATCGTGTATTTGAAACACGCCTTGAAATGGTAAAGTTGCTGGGGGGGGTGACGGACATTTTGGGAAGGGATGACAGAGAGAAGGTGTCCCTCTACTCTACTGGGAGCTGACGTCCGCTGCGTCATCCCGACCCACCGCCATGACCGGCGTCGATCCGACCGCCGGTACTTCACAGCTGATCTCTCTCTCCTCCGCACTCGACTTGACGTCTCTTATCTGCGCCGGTATCGCCTCAGAGAGACAGTACCGGGATCTCTCCCGGCATAAAGGATTTGACATCTTGATGTTTTTCAAGTGGACACCTCTCTAAATGCCTCGTATTTTGGCATAATGGAGTTGACATCTGGTGCTAACACGGAGGTGTGTGCGTGTGTGGGGGTGTGTGTGAGAGATGCCAGGCCTACCTGTGTGTACACGGTAGTGGGTCTCCAGCTGGTGTTTGAGGCTGAACTTCTTGCCGCAGCCGTTACATTCGTAGGGCTTCTCGCCGGTGTGGATGCGCTTGTGGCCCTTCAGGGTGCTCTCGTCGCGGAAGCAGCTCCCGCAGAACTCGCACTCGTACGGGTGGTCACCTGCTGTGGACGACAAGACGAGACAGACCTGAAACTGCCGCGCTCGCCACACGGACGCCAAAAATAAAATAAAAACTGCGAAGACCGCGGCGGTTGAAATGTTTTAAGGCGGCCGCTCTGAAAGCGGAACAGGGCAATGGCATCACAGGCGGCGCCCCTCGTAGCGGGGAAATCGCATTTGAAAAGCTCCCTCTCCATCCCGGATGAACAGCTAATTACACAACAGTGTGAGTACAGTACACACAGTACCCCCCCGTCACACTAATTACTCCCAGCCTCCGTGCCGTCTAATTTCACTCAAGACAACGCGCCTCTGTGCTGTCTCCCCCCCCTACCCCTCTCCCCCAGTAACCATTCTTTTATAGGTCAAGTGAGAACGCTGTAGTACCCAGTGCTGCCCCCTGGGGCACTCCTGGCATAATGGATATTCAGATGTCAATAACAAGGGGGTATTATGATATGCAGGGGAGGGCCCTTTCTCCGCCGGCGACTAATTGCTTTCCCTCCGTTGGATGAGTGGCCCCGCCCCCCTCCCACCCCCCTCCCCCATACATCACCCGCTCGCCGCCGCGACTTACAGATGCGGCGCGCCGCCAGCCGTGTAATGTTCTCTATATTTAATGCATTTCACTCCTGCCGCTGACGGTTTAAGTCATCGCCGGTGACCTACGCGTTTCATTATCTGGCTGTCCGAGAGCCCGGCGTGCCCGGGAATAAATTGCGTTTCTCGTTATGTACTGTCATGCTCGGGCACCCATTGCCCGCCTCCCCCCCCTCCTCAGTAAGAGACAATGTCAATTTCCTCCGGCACGTTAAGACAGGGAGGGAGGAGGGAGGCGAGAGAGAACGATGAGGCACCACCCGTAAAACGCTTTTCACATTCGGGCGCGCGGCTGTTTTGGTTGAGTGTGGATCCACGCCGACGGATGTCGACGTTCTAAAGCTTTCGGTTGCCGGAGGGGGGGGGGGGGACGGGGACGGGGACGCAAGAGTGAGACACACAAAGACAGAGAAATAAGAGAGACCGGCGAGAGACAGAGAGATCTACAGAAGACTGAGGAGAGAGGGACAGAGAGAGAGAGGGAGGGTGCGAGGGAGGGAGAGAGAGAGAGAGAGAGGAGGGCAAAAATCTATAAAAGTGACAGTCTTGATTTGTCTGCATGAAGTTATCAGCGGTTCCCGCTGTAAGACACTGTGCTGTTTCTAGCGTTTCAGCCGCGCCAGAGATCACAATCCATCACCGAGTGGCGCTGGCTGGGCCTCCGCGCGACGCCACAGGAATAGTAATCGAGCACAGATTCACCTGCCTCTAATTAGAGTCCCCCGGTCTGAGCTCCAATCAGACAGATCTACAGAGCGGGATGCTAATGCTTGGTGGGAGCCTGCTGAAGGTAATTTAAATGCAAAATCCGTATCGGCTGGCCCATACAAGATGGCGGACGGCGAAAATGTAATATTCTTCTTATGCTCCTTGGCGAAGTTAAGGCTCAATGCTTATTTGGGGCGAACGGACTTAAAACAAATGTACGACCATTCCATAATTACATTGTGCCGTGCCGTCCGCGGGGGCCAGACAGGAGCCAATTCTGTCAGGAATACATTACGCTTGCAGGCTCCATGGACGCGGCGTCGTAAATCAGAGGGATGTCACTGTCTCTCTCTCCCCCTCTCTCTCCCCACTCCCTCTCTCCTCTCATCTTCCCATCTCTCCATCACGTCCCTTCTCTACACCGTTATCTCCGCCATCCTCTGAAATTCCTCCATCGCTCCCTTTCCCCCCCCCCCCCCCCCTCCTCCTCCATCTCCCTTGTCCTCCAACCTCCATCTACCCCCCCCACCTGAACCCCCCCTTTCTGACAGACTGTGTGTGTGTGTGTGTGTGTGTGTGTGTGTGTGTGTGTACTGGCGGTGGGGCTCTTAACGACAGGCGAGGAGCGCAGATGAGGAGCGGGCACGCCCGGGCGGAACCGTGGCACGGTGAGTGGACCCCTGGGTACCCTTGCCCCCCCCCCGCCCCCCCCAGCGCAGCCACCTGCGTCTCTGTCCACCCCCCCCCCCCCCCCCCGCGGGAGGCCTGTCTGGCAGAGTGGACAGTGTACCTGCTGCTTCCACACGCCCGCCCCCCTCCCCCCCCCCCCAGGTCCTGGCGTGCGCACGTGTGTGTGTGTGCGCCCGTGGGCGCGTGTGTCAGGTCATTATACGATAAGCTGCGGTAAATCAGCCGACACACTGTCACTGCCAGGGCCTTCTCTCTCTCTCTCTCCATCTCTCTCTCCCTCCCTCCCTCTCTCCCCCTCTTCCTAGCCTGGTGCTATCAAACACAGCTGCGAACACAAAACACCCCGCCGCAGACGGCAAATGGGCCCAGAGTAAAAAAAAAAAAAAAACAGAGTGCCGGCGCACAACAACGGAATATTAACGAGGAGCGCGAGACAGGAGGGGACGGAGTGGCTTCCATGACTGCCGTCATTATAAACCCTCATTGTGTGGTGGCTGTGTGTGTGGGTGTGTGTGTGTGTGGTGGCTGTGTGTGTGTGCGTGTGTGTGGTGTGTGTGTGTGTGCGCCCGCGTGAGTGTGTGTATGTGTGTAGCCGCTTTTAAGAGACGGAGAGGGATGGAAGGCTGGAGAGAGAGGGATAGAGGAAGAGAGAGAGAGGGGAGGATGGAAGGAGGACAAGGCAGCGAGGGAGACGCGTAGAGAGAGAGAGAGAGAGAGACAGATGGGGGAAAGACAGCGACTGGGGAGTTGATCCTTCCAGAGGGCAATAAACGAGCGAGAGATTGATACACTGTAATCAGCGTCATTAAATCTTTCTCTGGGCCGAACCCGTCCTCGACGCTGATCCAATGTCAAGCGGGCGCGCGGGGCGAGGCCCCGCCCTCGTCGGATAAGCCCGGCGGGGGCGGCGTCTTGTCCCGTCCCTCCGCGGCGCTCCCTGGCCGTGAGGGGAGGTGGCGGCGGGTGAAAAGCCTCGTTGGAAGAGGCCGCCGCAAAAAAAAAAAAAAAAAACGGGGGCCCCTCCTCCCCTCCTCCCCCGCCATGCTCGGCCGGCTACGTCCGCGTGAGCTCACCTCGGGGATCCGTCGCCCGCGGCGACACGACCGGAACGCCCGCCAGATTGTTAACATCAAAGGGGCCGAACGAATACAGCGATTTTCTAAATATCACTCTTGTTTCTGAGCGAAAAATTAGGGACTTTATTTTGGGCTGCCTTGGCAAGTGGCTGACTTTCTAATCCCCTCTCGACGAGACGCTCTCTCTCTGCGCGTCATATTAAACGCCACGCGCCGCCGCTGGCTTCATTGTGATTTCATACACGCCCACGGCTGATCAGGTTCAAAGCAGCGGCAGCTTGACTGTCTCTGTCTGCTGGCGGCAGAGAGAGAGAGAGAGAGAGAGATAGAAGAGAGAGAGGAGAGAGAGGAGAGGAGAGAAAAAGAGGGGAGAGAGAAAGAGGAGAGAGGGAAGAGCGAAGGAGAGAGAAGGAGAGAGAGAGGAGAGAGGGAAGAGGAGAGAGAGGGAAGAGAGAGGAGGGAGAGAGAGAGAGAGGAGAGAGAAAAGGAGATGGGGAAGAGAGAGACAGGAGAGAGACATTTTCAATAGGGGGACGGGGAGGGACGAGCAAATGGGAACTGTCCTCGAGTCCCCCTCCTCCTCCTCCCACTCTCAGGTGTTTGGCGTGAAGCGGATGAGTGTCCTCGTACACTAGCGTCCTTGTACACTAGCGTCCTCGTACACTAGCGCCTCGTCTCTGAGCATGTAAACAGGCCGGCCACCTTCGCCTCAAATATTCATCTGCGAGCCGGTGAGTCAAATCAGCTCTGACAGTGAGACTGTTATTTAAGGTCGCAGACAGACGGCGCGGGGAGGGGGGGGGGGAAATGAGGAGAGGAGAGAGGAGGAGAGGAGAGGGAGAGAAGGCATCCATCCATCCATCACCAGCAGAAGGGGGATTCATTTCCGTGCTCTCATATTCAGTCATGGTTTAAAGGAGGGGGCTTTTCTCTCCCACATCACCTCCTTCGGCAGCCTGTTTCTCTCGCCCCCTCTCCCTCTCTCCCCCTCTCTTCTCTCTCTCTCCCTCCTCCTCTCTCTCTCTCTCTCCCCCTCTCTCCTCTCTCTCTACCTCCCTCTCTCTCTCCCTGGCCCCCTCTCTCTCCCCCTCTCTACCTCCCTCCCCCCCTCTCTCTCCCTCCTTCTCCCTCTCTCTCCCTCCCTTTCTACCTCTCTCCCTCTCCTCCTCTCCCTCCATCTCTCTCTCTCCTTTCAGCAGACTGCATTAGTGAGAGCAGTGTTCTCCTCACCTCAGAAGAGATTGCCCTGGAGGTAAACAGAAGCTTCGTTTGATCACAGCCGAGTTCCGTCCCGACGAAATGACCCTCGGACGGGGGTGAATATCCGGCCATGCAAATGACGCGCCGAGACTTTCGCGAGGGATCGCGCAGATCCTTTGAGGTGGGGGGGGGGGGGGGGGGGGGAGAGATTAAAATGAGAAAACGAGTCGATTTGATGCGCCCCTCTGTTCAGCGAGTCAGACCAGTTATGTAGCAGGCAGCGAGGTGTACGTGCGTGAGACATGTCTAGACGGGGCCCTCTACTCAGGCCAGCTCAGCTTGCACACTGACGATGGCCAGCCTCCACCTCCCCCGTCTCCCTGCATAAGCAGCTAGTTTGGGGGTACAGCTAGTTTGGGGGTGTAGCTAGTTTGAGGGTACAGCTATTTTGGGGGTGTAGCTAGTTTGGGGGTACAGCTAGTTTGGGAGTGTAGCTAGTTTGGGGCTGTAGCTAGTTTGGGGTTGTAGCTAGTTTGGGGGTACAGATAGTTTGGGAGCACAGCTAGTTTGAGGGTACAGCTAGTTTGAGGGTACAGCTAGTTTGGGAGCACAGATAGTTTGGGGGTACAGCTAGTTTGAGGGTACAGTTAATTTGAGGGTACAGCTAGTTTGTGAGTACAGCTAGTTTGGGAGTACAGCTAGTTTGGGGGTACAGCTAGTTTGGGGGTACAGCTAGTTTGAGGGTACAGCTAGTTTAAGAGTACAGCTAGTTTGGGGGTACAGCTAGTTTGGGGGTACAGCTAGTTTGGGGGTACAGCTAGTTTGGGGGTACAGCTAGTTTGGGGGTACAGCTAGTTTGGGGGTGCAGGCCGGCTTACTGGTACTAGAGGGGGGTTGATGTATCATGCCAAGGGGAGGTTTAGGAGAAAAGAAATCATGCTGTCATTTTTATGAATATAAAATCGCTGTCTTTTTAAATTAAGTTTGGATTAAAGGTAGTGCTACATGAGTGCTAAACATGAACAGCGCACTGGGCAATATGAGTATTATATACTGTATACTGAGTGAGACAGGTGAACTGGATGTGTGGTATAGAGTGTTCATGGGTTCCTTTAGAGTTTCTGGAATACTGTCTGTATCTATAGGTATGTTAATGATTTCATATGTAGGTGCTGGTACTGCAGCTGTATACCTGTGTAATGTATGTGTTGCATGTGTGTGTATGTTTACAGTATATGTTATCACTTGTATATAGCTTTTGGGTATTACGGTGTGCATGTGTATATAGAATTATTTTTGTAAACCCACTGTTCCTTTGACAATATGAACATTTGTTCTTTCATGCCAATGAAGCCCATTGAATTGAGAGAGGGAGGAAGAGAGAGAGAGAGAAAAGGAGAGAGAGAGAAAGAGAGAGACAGAGAGAGAGAAAGAGACGGAGAGAAATAAAGAAAAGGAGAGAGAAAGAGAGACAGAGAGAGAGAGGAAGAAAGAGAAAATGAGAGAGAGAGAGAAAAAGAGAAAGAAAGAGAGACAAGGAGAGAGAGAGACAGAGAGAGAGAGAGAGAAAGAGAAAATGAGAGAGAGAGAAAGAGAGACAAGGAGAGAGAGAGAGAGAGAGAGAGGTGGAGGTGCAGTACTACTGTGCGGTCGGCCCCGCCCGTCGCGCTCACCTGTGTGTGAGCGCAGGTGTCTCTTGAGCGCCGTGTGGCTGGGGAAGGTGCGGTTGCACTCGCTGCAGATGTAGCTGCGCACGCCGGCGTGGACCTCCATGTGCTGCTGCAACGCCGGCTGCGTCTGGAAGCGCTTGCCGCACAGCAGGCAGAAGATGGCCATGTCCGACCCTGAGGGAGAGGAGAGGTACGCGTTATTGAGGTTTTTATCGAGACAGGACACGAGCGGACGTGGGTACCGATGCCTGCGATTAAGGGCAGTGCCACAGGGACGATTCGATGGCACCTTCTGAGGCAGCCGTGACGTTCGTTCTAGGAGTGGCGCGCGTCATCGTCCCCCTCCAGCTCTGACGTTTGTGAGAGCTGAGTCAACGTCAGCTAGGGACCGGGGGGGGGGGGACGACGGACATCCGGACCATCAAACCGGGGGAGTTGCAGTTATGCTGCCGGGCCACTAGAGGTCAGCACTAAGGTGGCTGCGCTGACAGGAGAGTGGCTGCAGGTTGTGTACATGAAGAGGTAGAGGGGCTCTGTGCATTTCAATGGAGGCTGCAGCAGAGACGCACACAATCACACTCAGTTGCGTGCGTGCACACACACTCGCACTCACATACACACACACACACGTAGACACACGTAGATACACGCAGACACACACACATAGACCCACAAACTGACACACAAATTAAGACAAACGTAGACACACACACACACACAGACAGACAGACACAAACACTTAAGACACACACGTAGACACACTCACACACACACACACACACACACACACACACACACACACACACACACTTCACACTTTTTCAATTACCAGACTGGGGGAACTCTGGGGAAGGGGAGAGTGTTTAGAGCTCAGCTTGTATTTCATCAGTCAATAACACATCTTTGGGGCAAAGCTGCCACTAATTTAAAAATCTATGCGGAGAGTCGACCTCGTGTTCATAACCGCGCGAGGCGGCAAGCCAGGAGACGGGCCTCCCCCCGGATCAATCACTGTCTGCTCCACACCCGGGAGGAGAGAGAGACCAGAGATGAGAGAAAAAAGAGCGATACAGCTATAGAGAGATGGAGATGGAGAGTGAGTGAGAGAGAGAGAGAGAGAAATCAAGAGAGCATGTGAGCGGGGGCAGGAAGTGAGGGACAGAGAGAGAGAGAGAGAGAGAGAAAAGAGAAAAACACGATTAGAGACAAATAAAGGAGGGTCTGTCCTTAAATCTCAGACAGTGAGGTGAGGTGAGGCGGTAACAGCGCTTCTGTGCAAATAAATACTGACAGGCCTTTTTACAGCCTCTCCCCTTTCTCTCTCTCTCCCTCCTTCCCCTTCCCTCTCTCCCCTTTCTCTCTCTGCTCCCTCTCTCTCTCTCCCTCCTTCCCCTTCCCTCTCTCTCTGCTCCCTCTCTCTCCCTCCTTCCCCTTCCCTCTCTCCCCCTTTCTCTCTCTGCTCCCTCTCTCTCTCTCCCTCCTTCCCCTTCCCTCTCTCTCTGCTCCCTCTCTCTCCCTCCTTCCCCTTCCCTCTCTTTGCTCCCTCTCTCCCTCCTTCCCCTTCCCTCTCTCTCCCTCCTTCCCCTTCCCTCTCTTTGCTCCCTCTCTCCCTCCTTCCCCTTCCCTCTCTCCCCTTTCTCTCTCTGCTCCCTCTCTCTCCCTCCTTCCCCTTCGCTCTCTCCCCCTCCCCCCCAACCCCCTCCTCTCTCCCTCCCTCCCTCTCCTCCTCTTCTCCCTCTCTTCCCTCTCCCTCTTGGGGCGTTCTTTCCCACAGCTTCTCCCTCCCTCCCTCCCTCCCTCCTCCTCCTCCTCCTCCTCTCCTTTTATCAATCAAATGGAGGCCATTCTCTCCTCCCTCTCCATTGATTGGGGGCCGATTGTCGTCCGAGTCCCTCAAGGACCACGGGGCTGGTGGCTGTGACAGGCAGCTGTGCCATGCTGAGAGAGAGAGAGAGAGAGAGAGAGAGGAAGAGAGAGAGAGAGAGGGAGAGAGAGAGAGAGAGGGAGAGAGAGGAAGAGGGAGAGAGAGGAAGAGGGAGAGAGAGAGGGAGAGAGAGAGGGAGAGAGAGGGGGAGAGAGAGAGGGAGAGAGAGAGAGAGAGGGAGGGAGGGAGAGAGGGAGAGAGAGGGAGAGAGAGAGAGAGGGGGAGAGAGAGAGAGCGCAGAGCTCGGCCGCTGCCTCAGGGCTACCTACCTACAGTAGCATTAAACATTTAGTAGCGCATAAAGGCAGGGAGTAGGAGCCATTTTATTTTTCAAAGTTGAAAAGTTGGAAGTAGAGAAAAGGGAAACGATCAGGATTGTTTGGTTGGGGGCAGAAAGTGATCTGAGTGAGGTGAGTGATCCAATCTGAGAGGTCAGAAGAGAGAGAGAGAGAGAAGGGGAGAGGGAGAGAGAGAGGGGGATTAAGAGGGGGAGAGAGAGAGAGAGAGAGAGGGGGAGGGAGAGAGAGGAGAGGAGTAAGAAGGGGTGGGGGGAGAGAGAGAGGGAGGGGGAGGGAGAGAAGAAGGGGAGGGGGAGAGAGAGAGGGAAGGAGAGGGGGAGAGAGAGGGAGAGGGGGGAGGGGCAGGTTGGAATGTAGAGGTTATCAGGCCTTTGACCTGGGTCCGGGCTGAGGTCTGGACACACTGGAAACATTAAACCTTGATACTCACTGGCTGCATGGCTTGAACCCCAACCCAATCCCAACTGCAAGGACACACACACACACACACACACACACACAATGTGCAACTGCACACAGGGACACTCGTGCCTACTCAAACACCCACAAATATGATTCCCACTTTTCTACATGCACACTAATAAAAGACCTAGTCTTCAAATAAACTTATGTTGATATGCCTATATATGCCGTATTTGGCACTGCTGGGGGGTCTGAGTGTGTGTGTGTGTGTGCTTGCTCAGGCTCAACAGTGTTTAAGCATGTGAATGTGGGGGGTTGGAGTATGTGCAAAAGTGTGTCTGTGCATTAATTCAGACGGTATTCCTGGCAGACAGACTGCCCTTTCACCTCCAATACCTTCTCTCACACACACGCGCACACACACACGCGCACGCACGCACACCAGAAGTACAATAACCTGCATTCACCTCCCTCTACCGCCGACCTTCCCAATGCTACTGCCTCCCACAACATCCATACAAATGCTGGTAGAGAGCTGCACCAGGCCCACATGAAAACACCAAGACATCTGCTGCTCATTCGCTACCGTAGGCAGGAGGCACAGCCTAGTCAGAGAAAGAGTTCTACTACTGTAGATCGGTAGCACAACCTAGTCAGAGAAAGAGTTCTACTACTGTAGATCGGTAGCACAACCTAGTCAGAGAAAGAGTTCTACTACTGTAGATCGGTAGCACAACCTAGTCAGAGAAAGAGTTCTACTACTGTAGATCGGTAGCACAACCTAGTCGGAGAAAGTTTTCTACTTGTGCGGATTGTGTCGGCGTTGAGAAAAATTACCGGATGAATATGATAAAACGCACATCCGCCATTGAACAAACTAGTGCAAAGTGCCTGTTCGAAATGCACTTGCCATGACAAAGCTGCGTCCCCCCCTTCCAAGATAGTATGATGTACTGGACATGTGCCTGAAAGCATACTGGCAGCCGAGGTCCCCTGATGCATTCAGATTGAAGTAGCTAGCGAGATAGTTAGCCAACTTGAACGCCACCGTTCACAACGTATAGCTACAGTATGTAGCCGCTGAACACGTGCCCGCGCCGCTGGGGAACCAATTAATAATTCATCATCGGCTTGTCCAGACGGGCCTCCCATCTTTGTCCACAATTATCCCGGTCTTTCATCCGCCTGGCGATCTCATCGGTGGTCTCCGATCCCGCATCCATCTTAATTATGTTCACGAATGTTTTTTTGGTAGAACGTCTTGCGACTTGCGTCCGTGCCATGGAGACGGCTCCCACAACGCCAGCTTGCTGGCCGGAAGCTCACAGCGTGTGTAGCGGTGCCCGGCCAGCCTCGTTCTCCTCGCTGCCGTCTTCCCACTCACCCTTGGCCTCTCTCCGTACAGAATAATTGCACAGAAGACATGCAGCTATAAAAGCAGCCCCATCTGCTGTCTGAAGCTAATTAGAAAGAAGGAATGGCAAGCTTCACAATGTTTACTAAGTTTTGCATGATAAGACACTTGGCCACTAGGGCCCCATGGACGATGTTAGCTGTACTATAGAAGGCTGTCATCTGCTATTTACCGAAATATAAAAATAAAAAAACACCCATGGAAATCTATATGTTTTTACAGTGTTGTAGCCAAGACAGACTACTGTGTGTTCGTCTGCCTGTATCAGCTCCAGAACCGATCCTGCACGCGCCCCTTCACTTCAGAACATGCAGAACTTCCCGGAAAGAACATGCAGAACTGGGAGTATTATGTTAAAATTAACCAAAACATACATTTTCACATGCACGTCCTTGGGTGTGCCTGAGCAATATACCTGCCACATCAATTTCATACAGTGGCCCGGTTGCGGAGATATTAATTAGGGATAGACAGACGGTTGACAGACGGATGGTGGCTGGGGTTAACATGAAGTGTCACAAACGCTCAGGCCACAAATCACGCAATTTTCAACAACTTGTCCTTTTCACCCTTGATGGAGAGAATTCCCAAGAGTTCACATGTGCAATGGTGATAGAATCAGGTAAAGCGTTCATGAGGACGCATTAGCATTAGCTTCCCGACAAAATGGTCAAATTTCAAATGCTTGTAATTCCCTTATCTTTTGAGATATTCTGCATCGACATGATACGTGATAGTGTCATCTTTATGCCAGTATGTTTCAAGCCCCTAGACTATTGTTGTAAAAAGTTATGAGCACTTGAAATGTGGAATTTTCTTCTTTTTTTTTATACCAAATTCTCCGCCATCTTGGAATGGATCTCTTAGCGATTAACACTGGAGCTATGAACACCATACATGTACATGTGGAATTTTCGGTTTATTAGAAGAAACCTTGTATAGGTTTTGACAAATTTGCAACCTTCAGAAAAATCCATCGTGGCGGACTTGATGGTTTCTGGAGGCAAATTTGTTACCCATGAGGAAAGAGGCAAGTATGCCTGGTTTCATACATTTTCTTCATGCGGGGTGGAAATGCCAGCATTTTGAAATGTGCATTTTGAATCGGTTACAGTAGCGCCACCTATGGACGAACTGCGTTTGTTCCTTCTGGCATAGCGACTCATGGTGTCTAGTTTGGACCTGGTGATTTATAGTGTTTTGGGTTGAGATATTCGGGATGCAGACGGACACTGTCCCTCGACTGTTCATGAAGACGCCTCTCTGCAAAGCGCTTGGATTTTATACGCAGGCGGCCATGACAGGCATTTAAACCAGACTGACACAATAACCCCTTTTACTTGGTCACCTACTGGAGAGAGAGAGAGAGAGAGAGAGACAGACAGAGACAGAGAGAAAGAGTGTGTGAGAGAGAGAAAGTATGAGAGAAAGAGTGTGTGAGAGAGAGACAGAGAGAAAGAGTGTGAGAGAGAGAAAGTATGAGAGAAAGAGAGAGAGAGAAAGTGTGTGTGTGAGACAGAAAGAGAGAGAGAAAGAGTGTGAGAGAGAGAGTGTGAGAGAGAGAGACTAGAGAAAGAGAGATGAAACCGAGCGGCAGGCTCGCCAGCGCAGAGGGCAGCTCTTCCTTCAGGCCGGCCGGCTGTCTCCGCAGTGGACGTGTGCTACGGGGCTGATTAGCATTAGCCCCAATTAAGCGCTACAGAGTGAGGCGGTCCGTCCCGCCAGCGAGGGGGGAGGGAGAGGCGCGTGGCGGCCGGCCAGGGGAGACGGCAGACGGATGGAGAGAGGAGCGGAGATAAAACAGGTAAGACGGAAGAGAGAGAGAGAGGGAAGAGAGAGAGAGAGAGAGAGAGAGAGAGGGATGAGAGAGAGACATGTAGCTGACCCTGGAGGTCCATTATAGTGTAGAATTGAGTCGGGACAAAGTGACACTAGAAGACATGGTGGAGGAGGAGGAGGGGAAGGAGAACAAGGAGGGGAAGGGGGGGGGGGGGCACCTAGTCTCAACTAGTCTATCCTTCCTCCTTGGCTGTTTTAGAATAATTTACCTCCCTCTCTCTCTCCTCAGTCTATTTATAACGGCGGGGGCGCGGTGAGTCAGGGGGCCGTGCGTCTCGCTAGCGCCGCGCTATCTTAATGGGCCTGGAGTGACAGGCGCCGTTATTTAGGCGGGAGGGGCGGAGGAGAGGAGGATGGACGGGGGCCCGTTAATGGAGAGGAATACTGGAATACTGCCCCCAGACAGAGGAGGAGAGAGCTGGAGAGGAGGAGAGAGCTGGAGAGGAGAGGAGAGCTGGAGAGGAGAGGAGAGCTGGAGAGGAGAGGAGGAGAGGTGGAGAGGAGAGCTGGAGAGGAGAGCTGGAGAGGAGAGGAGAGCTGGAGAGGAGAGCTGGAGAGGAGAGGAGAGCTGGAGAGGAGAGGAGAGCTGGAGAGGAGAGGTGGAGAGGAGGAGAGGTGGAGAGGAGAGCTGGAGAGGTTGAGAGGAGAGCTGGAGAGGAGAGGAGGAGAGCTGGAGAGGAGAGGAGGAGAGCTGGAGAGGAGAGCTGGAGAGGAGGAGAGGAGAGCTGGAGAGGAGAGGAGAGGAGGAGAGGAGAAGAGGACAATTTCAGATTTTTCCAGAGACCATTTTCCGAAGACCACTCTCCCCTGTCCAAACGCTCCACAGCTGCTGAAATCATCATGCATTCCTCATTGCGAATTACCACCACAACGTGTGTGTCAAGCTAAAAAACACGGCACTACATGACTCATAAACGTGTAAGAAAAAGTGTGTGTGTGTGTGTGTGTGTGCGCGCGCGCGCAGAGAGCTGAGGCGAACTCAATTAGCCGTGTGTTTTTCCGGCGCGTCTGCTGATAGGGGGACCCCCCGGTGCTCGGCCCTCCCCCGCGGCTCGTCGGACGCCGGCGCTCACCTAGGGCCTCTCGACGAGCGGCGGGGGGTCTGCCGTCTGCATCATCAGCCCGGTGGAGAGGGAGGAGGAGGAGGAGGAGGATGGATGGCTTCTAACAAACGCTGTGTTTCTGAGTTGTTGTCCGAACCTGTCCGTGGACGGGGGACTGGACGATATCCGAACCGCCCAGATTTTGGACGCCTTTAAGTCTCTGCTGAAAACTCACCTCTCCTTAGTGGCCCTCATCTAGCACCCCAATCATTTATCTTTGTTTTTCTTTATTTTATTGTCTTATTTGCTATTTATAACTGTATTATTTGATGGGGGAGGGGTTAATGTTTATTGTAGGGGTCCGTTGATATGCACTCCTTGAGAGGGGGAGAGACAGCGAGACCCCCGCGCCCGCGCCCCCACACACACACACACACACACACACACACACACACTGTTTGCACCCTCTCGTTGCACCGGGACACAAAGACCCACAGATGTGAGGCCTTTAAAGTGAGGCCCAGATATGAGGCCGAGATATGAGGCCTTTAACGTGAGGCCCAGATGTGAGGCCCAGATATGAGGCCTTTAACGTGAGGCCCAGATGTGAGGCCCAGATATGAGGCCTTTAACGTGAGGCCCAGATGGCAGGTCTTTAACGTGAGGCCCAGATGTGAGGCCTTTAACGTGAGGCCCAGATGTGAGGCCTTTAACGTGAGGCCCAGATGTGAGGCCTTTAACGTGAGGCCCAGATGTGAGGCCTTTAACGTGAGGCCCAGATATGAGGCCTTTAACGTGAGGCCCAGATGTGAGGCCCAGATATGAGGCCTTTAACGTGAGGCCCAGATGTGAGGCCTTTAACGTGAGGCCCAGATGTGAGGCCTTTAACGTGAGGCCCAGATGTGAGGCCCAGATGTCAGGCTTTTAACGTGAGGCCCAGATGTGAGGCCTTTAATGTGAGGCCCAGCCTTTAACGTGAGGCCGACGGCTTATTACTGATGCGTTTCATGGCGTTCTTATCGGCTCCCGAAACGCAAAAAACCCAGACCTAACGCTGATCTGGGATCTTTGCATTTCACCACCAGTTACTGCCCATCGGACTCAGACAGTTACTGCCCATCGGACTAATCTTAAAAGTTCTTAACAATCCTCTGATGACTGAAGTGTTCCAGCCTGGGAAGGAAATCAATAATAAACTGAGCTATGCTACAAAAGGACACAACGCTCCCTTTTAGATGCTTCCACAAAAGCCACCTGCGCACCCACACACACACACACACACACACACACACACACACACACACACACACAGAGCCACAAGCGCGCTGACAGAGCTACAGCTCACTAGTCTCTATTGAGCCTGTGTGAACCTGTGAGTCACTGTTGTATTCCTCCTCCATTGTGGCCCAGCTGTCTTTAATGGTCAGACGGTAGGTAGATGCGGCAGCCTAGAACGCCACTTCCTCTCCCGAAACTCTGCTCACAAACTACAACGCTCCTCGAACCTGCGTCGAGCATTTAAAATCGCAGTGTCACTTCTACGACAATGTTCTAGCGAGCGGGGAGTGTCTCGGAGAAAGCGGAAAGCCCGGTCTTTCCGAGCGGTTTCGCCGCCCGAATGCCTCCTGGCTGCGGTGGCGCGTCGGTTAGTTCCTCGCGCGCGTTAAATGAGGCGGAGCCCCGAACGCTGCTGTTAAACCGATCGGGAGGCGCCCTGCGTCCCCGCCACCCTTGAGCTGACGACGGGCGCCGTGGCGAGAGGAGGCGTGACGGAACTGCGCACTGTGAGTGAGAGAGAGAGAGAGAGAGAGTGTGTGTGTGTGTTTTTGCACCAGAGAGGGATGGAGGTGGTGAGGGGGGAGAGGCTCCCGGCGCCCCCCTGCTGAGCTGTGGCGACAATGGGAACCAGCAGGGGGTCCCGCCGAGGGGGACAACACAGCCGGCAAGCTGCCAAAACCCGGACTGCGCCACTGCGACTGAGGAGGCCGGGGGGGCGTTCGCGCCGGAACGTTCCCCCCCCCCTTCTCTTTCTGCGCGTCCGTTCCGAGACTTTTCCAGCCGCGGTTCTAGCTGTGTTGTCGGAGAGATGACTCTGGGGAAGGATGCCACCACTGCCCCCGACCCCCCCCCCCCCCCCCCCACCTGCTGCAACCTGTTTTCCCATGGAGGCCGGCGCCGCGAGTCGCCCCGGCGACCTTTTCCACCTGGCGAGAAGCTTGCGGCGAGGGGGTCCGGTGTCGGGGGGGCGGGGTCTGGACAGAGGGCAGGATGGACGCCACCTCTGTCCTTCTGTCTCACATCACCCGGAAGCCACAAAGACGGGGGGTGTGTTTGTGACAGGGGGTGTGGGTTCTCAGTGGGGGTGGGGGCGGCGGGAGGGGGGCGATGTGTCACAGCCTCCGGGGTCGACCGCGGCCAGCGAGGACACACCTGCTCAGCCGGTGGAAAGGTTGAGGCGACGTGGCGGGCGGGCGGTCGAAGCGGCCTCGGCGTCCGAGCGCGGGAGCGTCATCGGGCACTAAGGAACAGGGGGGGGGGGGGGGGGGCGGGCTCTTCCGTCTTTTTAAAAGCTCACAGGCCAATGACACGCAAGCACGCGCACGCACAGACACACGCCCCCACGTCTGAGGGCGGAGGAAAAGGGCAGATCCATCTCACCCAGGACAGACGCCTGGCATCTCAGTGGCACTGGGTCTGGAATACTGAGAGAGAGAGAGAGAGAGAGAGAGAGCACAGGAAAGAAGTGACAGGGAGAGAGAGAGCCAGACAGAGAGGATAAAAGAGTGAGAGAGAGACAGAGGGCATAAAAGAAGAGTGACAGAGTGCCAGACAGAGAGAGACAGACAGAAAGAGAGAGAGAGAGACAGAAAGAGAGAGAGACAGACAGACAGAGAGAGACACAGAAAGAGAGAGGGAGACAGACAGAGAGACAGAGAGAGAGAGCAGCACGCAGCGCTAATTCATTCAAAATGGCTGGCTGGCTTTGACAAGAAACGCAAAGAAAAGAGCCTCAATGAATTCTTTATTGATCTAACAGGAGGAGGGAGAGTGGGTGTGAGAGAAAGGGAGAGAATTAGATCTATACGCAACAAATAATACACCCATTCTCACTGTATTCAGTATAACCCCGCTTTATATTTGCAACGGATACACGTTTCGACAAATAAACATCGTATCCAGTTCAAACCCAGTCTCCAAAAAAATCATAACTAGCGTCACAAGCTGAAAAAAAAAAAGAGAGACAAGTAAACAGGGGGAACTGCTTAGACAAAACAAACGAGAGCGGAATCGCCCACAAACAAACCCGGAGGAGGAGAAAAAGCCATTCCTCTCGGCGGTCGTCTGTGCCAGCGACAGCGGGCGATAACTCACGCGCTGGTCTGTGGTAGAACGGGCATCGTGAGATGAACTGCTCCCAGTTAGATTAATGCCACCAGATGCCAGGCTAGATGCCATATTAATTACCCAGAGATAATGTCAGTGCCACCATATGGCGGCTCAACTGTCCATTTAGTTGACAGGGACACGTCTCTATCCCCTTGGAAACGCATCAACCGGCATCCCTTGGCAACAAGGACGTTTCAGATTTCAGTGGATTTTTTTAAAATTTATTCGCGGGATTCTTTGGAGCCGGCTGGCTGACCGGTGCTTACTGTGTGACGTGGTCAGTTTGGCCAGACGACCCTTTTGAGAAGGAGCTAATTGGACATAGTCTGTTGTTATAATATAGATATTTCCCCTTTCATGCTACGCGGTGAGAAACATAGAGCAGAGAGAAATCCTGGGCTATTCAGGGGCTCGAGCGCGACCCCCTGACCCTGCTGTCTGACAGCGAGACCAGTATTTGCTTTAATGTGGCGCGCGTCCGGCGGACCGCGGCGGCGAGCCGGTACCTCGGCGTCGGGCTGTACCGCCCTGTTCGTTCGTGGGCACGCGGGGAGGTGGGTAGGGGGGGGGGGGGCAGGGTTGAGGGGTGGGGCGTGGCGGCGTTCGACGCGGGGGCCTTTTTGATTCATCCGCGTCCCTCGGAGACGGATGGCGGCTCTTAAAGATCATAAACGCCCGGCGCGGAGGATTTACGGCGTCGGCGGGCCGTGCATCAGAGGAGGAAGGAGCGCAGGCGTGACGGGACACACACACACACACGCACACACACACACATAAACGCACACAAAGAGCGGGCGACGACGCCCTCTAAAGGAAGGGGGGGGTGGGGGGCGTAATTTACGGTGCGCGGCCGTGTCCTTCCGCTCGGCCCTCGGATTGTTTACACAGCAGAGCACCCCACCGCCGCCCCCCCCCCCCCCACCACCCCACCCCACAACCCCACAAATCCGATTTAATCAGACAACTCGCGCTGGTGTGGATGGGAGTAAGAAAAAGGATAATTAGTAAACAGAGGAGCGGCTCGGAGCTGCTTCATTGGCATTCGCGCCGGGTTACTGTGTCGCATTTAAAATGCAGTCTGATGAAGTCTACAGAATCAAACCATTTGTTACTCCTATTGAGGAGGCTCCAGGCCACTGGCAATTAAATTGGAATTAGCGCCAGGGAATGAGATACGGCAAATTCATACCAAGGAGGGAGAGAGGGAGGGGGGGAGAGAGAGAGAGAGAGAGAGAGGGGCTTAAGTAAGAGGGAAGAAGAAGAAGAAGAAGAAGAAGAAACTGTTTGGGAGAGTTGCTCAAGTTTATCGCGTGGGGCGGAGCGAAAGGCTGACTGTAAATAGTTTTTTTTTGTGTTTTTTTTTGTGTGGTGGGGGGGGGGGAGTTGTCGTTGTTCGCAGCCGCTTCTGTTGCTGGTAACCATGACATTCCTGTTCTCATGTTTGTTTGTAAATCTGTCAGGTCAGTTCAGGATGCACAGAGAGAGAGAGAGAGAGAGAGAGAGAGGGAGAGAGAGAGAGACAGAAAGAAGGAAAGAGACAGAGAAAGAAAGCAAGAAAGAAAGAAAGAAAGAAAGCACAAAGAAAGAAAGCAAGAAAGAAACAAGAAAGCAAGAAAGCAAGAAAATAACTCAGCAGCGTGGAACGAAGAGGCTAACGTCACCTTCCCAAACCCGCTGTCTATTCACTGTTCACCATCTATTCACCAGAAACACTTGTGGGTATGGAAAGTACAGTAAATAATAGTGACAATCCTAATACAGCCTAGACCAGTCCCTCAGTCTCTGACTGACTACCAAATAAACAGAGAGAGAGAGAGAGAGAGAGAAAGGGAGGGAGAGAGAGAGAGAGGGAGAGGGAGAGGGATGGAGAGAGGGAGAGAGAAAGAGGGAGAGAGAGAGAGAGGGAGGGAGTAGGGTAAAAAGACAGATGCCATTTGCTTTCCACAGCTGGCTGGGCACAGTGGAGATGGGCTCTGCCCTACCGGTGGAAGATTCTGTTCTGATAGAGGGAGGAGTGGAGAGAGAGAGAGAGAGAGAGAGAGAGAGAGAGAGAGAGTGAGAAAGAACGAGGGGGTGGAGGCTGGAGAGAGGGGAGGAGGGTGGAGGAGATAGTGGGGGATGGAGGGAGAGAGAAAGGAAGGGTGGAGGTGGAGATGGATGGAGGAGTAGAGAGAGAGAGAGGGTGGAGGTAGAGTGGGATGGAGAGAGGGGGAGAGAGAGGGAGGGTGGAGATGGATGGAGGAGTAGAGAGAGAGAGAGGGTGGAGGTAGAGAGAGAGAGGGAGGGAGGGTGGAGGTAGATGGAGGGGTGGATGGAGGGGTAGAGGGAGGGAGGGTGGAGGTAGAGGTGGATAGAGGGGTGGAGGGAGGGAGAGAGAGGGAGGGAGGGTGGAGGAGATAAATGATGGTCACATGGTACAGCTGGCCTCCCCGGCTCTCACCTCCACTGGCCGTGGCAACCGGGACCAACGGTTGCCAGGGGTGTCAGAGCTCACGGTCCCTCATTGGCCGCTGGTGAGATCTACTGCAAGAGGGGATATATGGGCGGGCGGCCACTAGGGGCCGCTGTGGTCACCGACTGATGTCAAGACTGCTTCTGAAGTTCAGATAATATCTCATATTATGTGCACTTGTACATTTTCAGTATGATTTGACATCCAGTCCACATTATGTATTGTGTTGTGTGGAGTATTCAGAGTAATCATCAAACATTAATATATAATAAAATAATGCACTGATCAACAAACTACTTCTAAAAGCCTGTAAAAGGGCATCGGAAGAGTTTAACCAAAACTTCAAAGAATCCATTAGCCATTATGGTGCTACTGTAATATACAACTATTTTATCAAGTGGTTTTTAGCATTTGTGTGTGTGTGTGTGCGTGCGCGCGTGCATGTGTGTATCTCTCGGGATAAAAAAACCCCAGAGTGCTCTCTGTGAAAACCCATTACCGTGAAAAAAAGACATTTAAAAGATGAAAACAAATGACACCGTTCACTGGGATGACAAAGTGACGGGGAGATTTGCATGTGCGAGTCATTTGTATATCCTGTTTTTCCCACTTAAAACGGTCAGTTGTTTACTGAATGAGCTCCACATTCGATCACTATCAATTGTTTCTCTTGGCTGGGAATTGAGACCCATTTCTCCTAAATGGTGTCTGAAAGTCCATTCCACTGATGTGGCCGGACTCAGAACAGTCCTGGGCCGCGTTTCCCAGAGCAATCGTAGCGCTACGTTCATCGTGAGACACGTCGTAAGGTCCCCCTCCAGGTGGGCGTGTCGTTTCCCCAGAGCCTTCTTAGGTTAAGGTAGACCTCGGCTAAGGAGGCTTTGGGAAACAGCTCTTCCAAAGGTACATCGTAAATCGATCTTACGATGTACCTTCTGAAGATGCATCTTAAGCTCTCCCTGGTGGAGAAGCGCTGTTTCCCAGAGCCTTCTTAGCCAAGGTATACCTTACCCAAGGGATACTTTCTTAAGGGCGGTCTGAACTCTGAACCCATCGTAAGCTGTCCCTAGTGATGCGCTCAGTTCATCCCGTTATCGTTTTAGCCCGATTAGAGCAAAATTATAATTTTAGAAAGGAGAGTTGCAATATAGCGCTCATCTATCTACCCTACCTGCGCGTAGCCCACATAACACATCATGGGAATGTTTGTTTGTTTGTTTATTTATTTAAAATAGGGACAGCACATATTAATAAACATTTAAATAAATACATACATAAATGTAAATATGCCAGATATAGCCAACAGGCTAATTTTCATGTTGTCTTTTGAAATTGTATTGAGCCAAATAAAATATAGGGACTATCCATAATATAAATTAAACACTTTCTTATGTAAAGGAGCAACATTTTCTTATGTAAAGGAGCAATTTGATGGCATGGCTTTTCTGTCTGTCTGTAGGCTACCCCACCACTATATAGGATACCAACAGATATTAGGTGAATTGATTAATCCAATGAGGCCTTCTAGACCCATAGTAGGGTAGACACAGGTAATTAATCAAGGATCCCTTCTATTAAGTGTGTCACAGCCAACTCGTGCTTCGTGTAGGCCTATACAACATGGCTGCATTAAAACAATATTGTGTTTAATTCATGAGTAGCGTATTCTGTCGTGTAGGACATTTTAAAATGCCTATCAACATTTCCTACCTGACAGGACTCGCTACCCATGAATTGAACATAACATAATGGGTGGTAGGTCATCCTGAGAAGGTAGGCTATATATATATATATATATATATATATATATATATATATATATGCCAACTTTTCAGAACATTGGGTGAACAAAATCTGTCATTTAGCTATCATCATTTGCCATCATTATCAGCTTTCAAGAAGCTCCAGACTAGGCTTATACTGTATGTCCCAATAAATACTCTTTATTTGATATTTTGTAGACTAATGTATGAATTGGAACTATCACGAGGTCCCCCCTTGACTCAAATAGATTAGCAGATAGTAGGCATAGCTTCCTTTTTGTTAATATTAGATTGGGGTAAAATCAAAATGATTATGAGAACGCTTGAAAACGTCATCAACAAGGGACAGCTCCACTAACGATGTACCTTACGATGTATCTTCAGATGCCCACTAAGGGACAGTCTGGGAAACACTCGTAGGAAAAACAGCCAGAGAGACAGACCAGAGAGAGAGAGACGGAGAGAATGAGAGAGGGAGACAGAGAGAGAGAGAGAGACAGAGAGATAGAGAGACAGAGAGAGAGAGAGAGAGAGAGAGAGAGAGAGAGAGAGAGAGAGAGACAGAGAGAGAGAGACAGACAGAGAGAGAGAGAGACAGAGAGAGAGAGAGAGCGAGACAGAGAGAGAGACAGAGAGAGAGAGAGAGAGAGAGAGAGAGAGAGAGAGAGACAGAGAGAGAGAGACAGACAGAGAGAGAGAGAGACAGAGAGAGAGAGAGAGAGAGAGACAGAGAGAGAGACAGAGAGAGAGAGAGAGAGACAGAGAGAGACAGAGAGAGAGAGACAGAGAGAGACAGAGAGAGAGAGCGTGTAAACTAGTCTAAGAAGGACTTCAGTGAAGGGGGCGGGTGACAGAAGTGTCACCTCTGTGTCTCGACGGCCCCGCTCCACCCAGCTGTGTGTCTGTGTACGCGTGTGTGTGTGTGTGTGTGTCCCCTCCCCAAACCGTCTTAACGCACCCGCTGTTCCCCAACATTACTGCCGCGAGTCTCCGGGCGTTGTTGTTTTTTGTTTTTGTTGTTTTTTTAACGTCGCGCCACCGACGCGCCGGACTGAACGACACCCTCGGACCGTCTAACGCGCCCTCATTTCCTCAGCCGCCGGCGTAAAACACCTCCGTGTTCGGGGCCAGGGCTCCTGGGGGGGGGGGACAGTCTTGGGGTCAGTCGACCCCGCCGTTTCCTTTGTTCCTGGACCCACGGTGACTGTGTGTGAACGGCCGGTATGAGCCCCCCCCCAAAAAAAAACTACCGCCGCGTTCCATTCACTGCTCCCCCCACGGTGAGAGATTTAGCTGTAATCCATACAGATGAATGGGGTCCCGAGGATGAAATCCTCTCTGCTGTAGAGCTAGCGGCGCCGCGCTCGGACAGAGAAGCCCCCCCCCCCACCCCGTTCCCATGGCCTCTCTCCCCCCCCCCCCCCACGTTCCCCTAACCCTACCCCCCCCCCCCCACACACCCAACACCCCCCCGGTACTGGGACGGGCAGATCATCCGTCTAGGGTCTCCCCTCCTCCTCGCCTTCTCTCTCTCTCTTCCTGCCCACCCCCATCTTCCCGTGTCCTGTTCCTACTGACCATCTGGACGGGGGGGGGGGAGAGTTTTGAATGACCGGTCACACCAGACATAGCGGGGGTCTCGAGGACCCCTTCCCCTCCCACCTCGCCCGCCGCTCTAATCTTTACACCCCTGGCCCTTCTTTAGCCGCGGCCAAATGACCGAAGCCCCCCCCCTCCTCCACCAGCACCTCTCTCTCCTCCCTCCGGCCGCTGACAGGGTCTTTCCCGCTGGACAAAAGGCTTTCAGCGCCTCCCTCCGCCCCCCCCCCCCACCCCCTCCACCCTCAACCTTTGCTCCCTAACCCGCAGGACGGACGGGCGTTTGTTTTGTTTTCTGAGACGGGAGGGACGGGTGGGGTTAGGGGGATGGGGGACGACAGGGACAGACAGACGAGAGAGAGAACAGAAACTAGATCTGCACAGCTATGAAAATAGGGGGTCATTTTGGGTGAGGTGGAGGGTAGGGGGGTGTGTGAGAGGGGGAGGGGGGCGTGATCCGTTTTTTTTGTTTAATTTAAGTAGAGGGGTGATATAAAGGTAGAGCTAATGATATCTGAAGGCCTCTGGAGGAGCATGGCCAAACCTCTTATGAACCGCTAAGTTATTAAGCACAAGAGGGACAGCGTTGTCCTCCGGGGGGCTTAATGTAGGGCCTTTGTGGGACTACCAGCGGAAGCTGTGTGTGTGCGCGCGCGTTGGAGGGAGGGATGAGTCCGTGGGCCCTAAGGGGGGGGGGGAGTTGGCATTAAGAGCAACGCGCGTTCCCTTCGACTCGGAGGGAGGGGGGGGGGGGGGGGGGGAGAGCGTGCGTATCCGAGAACAGCGGTCGGAGTGTCTGAGGGCCGCCGGCCGCCTCGACGGTCGTATAAACAGTCATTGGCGTGCCTCGGTAAGCTGGCCCTGGACACTGTTGTGCAAATGAAACAATTAAATGAGAAATGTGTGGTGCCTCCTCGCTGGGTCAGGGCTGTTTCCCCAGACCGCAGTCAGCTAGCAACGCCGTATTTTGTTCCTACCAGAGAGGGTCATGGGAGACTTTAAATATATATACACACCATTGTTTGTCGCGCAACAACAACACAAAAAAAAAGTATTCCCCCGTGAGGTGTCCGAGGAAACAGATAGGGTAGGAAACTTTATCGTTCCGAAAAAAAAGGGGAGGTCACGCGGAGGCACAGTGAAATCTAGTGAACAGTGAATTGGGAGATGAAGATTTGGTGGTGGGGGTGGGGGGAGACGAGGCAAATTGAGAGAGATGGAGAGGCCAGGAGAGAGAGAAAAACCTCGCTCCTCGTCTCTCTGGGCTGACAGGGGTTTCCCGTCTCAATTAGGACCCCGGCCCATCACCATCTATAAAACAGAGTTTATTTGGAGGGGCCCTTGGTCCTGAGGGGAGGCCCCTGGTCCTGACCTTGACAGCAAACGGCTGAAAAGTCTTTGTGGAGGGAAAGAAAAGCCTTTATTTATAGATCAGCTGAGTGTCGATCAAGAAAGCCGCTTTGGGAGAGGCCCTGAGAGAGAGTGAGGGAGAGAGAGAGAGAGAGAGAGAGAGAGAGAGAGAGAGAGAAAGAGGGAGAGAGGGGGGGGGTTGGTGGGTGGCTTTTGAAGAACTAATACAGTGGTCTGCCTCCATCTCTCCAAACCCTCTTTTAATTCCATTAGAAAGAAAATTGATTTGGGCTGGTATGGCGGGGCCGCCAAGGACCACTCGCTCACACGCTGCACACAACACACACGCGCCTGTGTGTACTAGACGCAAACACACACACGCATACGCGGATCCGACAGGCTGAAACCCCGCCTGAGATGCAGCGTTCAAGAAAGGGAAGATGTTGAGAGGCACTCATTCATCAGAGTCCCTCTTCTAACCCTGACCCCCGTCTCTAAAGAACGCTTAGCAGCTCTGGAAGGACACAGCGGGGAGGGAGAGAGAGAGGAGGAGGGGGGGAGTGAGCGCACACGTACGCACAACACTGTACATACAGTACACACACTCGCTCAAACACAAAACATGCTAAGCAGTTGTTGAAGTCGGGGGGGGGGGGGGGGGAATTGAATTAATGGAGGAGACGCGCGTGCGGTCTCGCCCCGCGGAGGGAAACACCTGTCGGTTCGGAGTCACGCTGGGAATCGATCGGAAACATCTGTCGGCGCCCCCGACGTCTCCCACGCCGCCCTCGTGTCTGCGCCCGCAACCCTGGACGGATCGCCGGGGTCTGGAGGGGCTTCAAGAGCTGGAACGAGGGAGGGGGAACGGACGAATCGACGCACTCGCAAGCACTCCCTCCTGAAAACTCGGGGTTTTCCTCAGCGGCCGTCGTTACATGATGAGCTTAGCACCCCGGTCATTTATGAATGGATTTTCTGTCCTCGTTTTATTTGCCGTTTATTATATTGTATTTGATTGTGTTTTTTTAGCCCACCGTACAGCACTTTGGTCAACCACGGTTGTTTTTAAATGTGCTTTATAAATAAAGTTTACCTTGACACGTCTGCAATATTTATTGATATCCTTTCATTTTTTTGTGAATATGGCTGGAGTATAGAGCATTTGAATGAACTAGATTCCATTTGTCTGCTTTGATAACGAGGGCCCTGCGTCTCGAGAGCTCTTCGAGGAGGTGAGGATATGTGCCTGCCCTGGAGAGGTTATATTGGACAGCGTTTCATACGGTGTGTGCGACTATTAAAAAAATCATCACAAGAAAAGTTATCCGCTCCCAGCTGTGCTGTATAATTAATTGGAGAGGAACCTTTGCACCTTGAATGGGACGTAATGGTAATTGCAGGGATGACGGGCAACAACCGTTGAGAGGTGTTAGTATCAGTGTGTGTGTGTGTGTGTGTGTGTGCGCTTGAGAGGAAGACACGGAGGGAGAGAGAGAGTGTGTGTGTGTGTGTGGCCATGTCATCTGAGCGCCAAGGGGTACAACAGTGACTGGCTTGACACGCCAACACCACCTAAAAAGACATTGACCGTCCTTACCTGTAACCCACCCTTACAAACCTACATTCTTCCCATAATCTAAACAGATCCGAAAACGTCACATCGCCACCCGACAAACACGCTTGTTGGATAAGGTTTAAATCAATATGGCGGGGTCTATCAGAAATGCTCCTATGGACGACTGAGATCTTCTCGCCGTGGAAGAAGCTGCCGGCTGATAAGACGGTTCAATTAGTCTTTTACAGGGACCTGGCGAGGAGAACCAGCCGTGTTTCCAAAGGGAATCAAAGTGAACTACGAGACTACGCAGGCAGTGAACTCCAGTCAAGAACATCTTTGCAGTTTTGTTATCAGAGTCTGTGTGTGTGTGTGTGTGTGTGTGTGTGCGCAACAAGTCGTCTGCTCTCGTCTCCGAGCGATTAGTCAACCTCTGATAATTCGCCGAGTTTTTCAGAAAGTCACTTGTCCTTGTGCGCCACGTGCGCTCGTGAGTGTGCACGTACGGGCCTCTGTTACGCAACGTTACATCACCAACGTCAGCTTGTGCAAACTGTGGGTGTCGGAAAGCTCTGGAAGATTTGGCGTCAGAACAGTACAAAACGCACTCCTGTGGAACCAGGCTTAAACGTGGGGGAAAAATGTAATCTCTCCATTAAAAAAAACCAATATTTGTCCCTGGAGAGGGGACAAGACCGGTGCCCCAGATTACCGAAACGCAGATAAAAGACAATTCAGTACATTGCTCCTGCAGGATTTATTACCAGAGCGAGATTAGCATGAGATAATAATCTAACCATAATGATAGTCTGAATTGCAACACAAAGGCCTATGAGGTCATGTGTTAATAAAAATTCAAAGAATGAGACAATGAGGAGGAAAAAAATAAGATGGGTATTATTGAGAGCCAGTGGCTGTAGATGCCCTAACTGCCTCTCGCCAGAAGGGGGAGCTGTTCTGTCTCGGCCCGTGTCTCAACCCTGAGCCGGGAGTTGGGAGTTGGGAGGGAGCTCGGGGGAGAGACCTTAAATGACCTCATCCTGTGCAGAGACAGACTCGAGAAAGCCTCTTATTGTGAATTGCAGACTTTAGACTGCTCCCTGTGTACACATTCGAGATATGGATGAGGACTGCTGATTAGAACAGTGGTCCAGAGTGTTAAGAGTGGCTCGCTTTGGTGCACTAATGTCAAACTGGGACAGAAAAATCGGTCTTTTCTTAGCAAAACACAAGAATGCTACCTTAGAGAGAAAAAAAGGCAAAAGTTTGAGTTAAAAAAAGAAAGAAAGCCAAAGATATCACTCTCTCTAGAGGGGGACAGAAGTCAGAAGAGAGTCTTTACAGAGAGCCGGTGTTTACAGCCCCCCGCTCAGGAATGCCTTCTCAAATGTCCGCGCCGTCGCTCCCGACGCCTCGTGGCGAGGAAACGCGTCTTCCTCCCGTCGCCGCGCGGCGCGAGCGCCAGGCTACCTCGCTCCGCACGCACGCACCCGCCCGCCGAGGGTCTCGCCGCCTCCCTCTACTATCTGCAGCCCTCCCCTGAGCGGGTCTCTCCACACTCATCCCGTCTGGGCTGTATATCAACCACGGACAGACCCCAGGAAATTACAGCAGGGAGGGAGGGAGCGAGAGGGGCTGCTATCGCTCCGGCTGGAGTGGGGGGCTATAAATCGCCACACTTTTCGCAGGAGTTTGAGGGCTTCCAGCACCTCCACACTCCTCCTCCTCCCCCCTCCTCCCCTACGCTGGGTTCTGTGGTGGTCTGGCGGCTGCAGACCAGGACAGGCGCGGACGGCACACACACACACACACACGCACACACACGCACACGCACAGCGCCCTGTGATGATAGGGGTGGACGTACGAAGGCGCAAACATATGCTCAAACAGGCCGACGCGCAGACGCGTGTGCAACAGCGCCACTGCAAAAACAGCCTTGTCCTCTGTCCGTCTGTGGCTGGACGTGTGTCCTCAAACACACCGAAGTCTGTCCCCACTCAGACATGGACACTGGACACATCGCGGTACATCGTCCCAAAAAATCACTCACACATTTGACAATACCCAATCATGTTTTAGGATCCCTGAAATATGCAAATGAGTGAGATTAACCTAAAGGACCCCCCCCCCACCCAACCCTCTCTCAAATAGCTATCCAGTAAGTTAAAAGGAGTTGCATTCTGGTGCATTCTTTCTTTCTTCTCTTTTTTTTTTTTTTTCTTCTTTTTTTTTTTTAAGACTCTTGCCCTTTCACCTGGCCCCCGGGCCCTAGCCTGTGGGTTAAAGTATAATCCCTGTCCTGTGACCACAAAGGCTGGCCCCTGAGGGCCAAGGCCTGACACATTTTCTGAATTGCACTGTCATCCTCGGTGCCCCCGGACCGACCAGCACTTCAAAGGATTACGACACCAGACGAACGCACGGATTTGGCAAAACCTGTTCAACTTCGATTCATCCGAAACCCAATTGGATTTGTCCTTTTTTTTTTTTTACAGGCTAGGCTTTGAAAAATCACCAAAATCGAAGTTCTAGTTAAGTAGCCTTTTCTTCGGGGTGGAGGTCTTTCCATTAAAGCATTTCGAGCACTTTTTACGATGAACTAGTCCCGTTTGAAGATACTTTAAGGTGACAGCCGAGTGTTCATTATGACTTATGGCTCAGGTGACCTGTTAAAAAGTCCTTCCCCGAGCGTTTGCGCGCTCCATTATCATTAGTTTTATCCGGCTGAAACGTTAACAAACCGCTTTAACAGGCTCGTAACACCGCCTTCAATTCACATTCTGTCTCATAGATTTTCTGTCAATACTCTTTAAAGAGTAAAATCACCCTCCTCTGAATTTATGACCAATGGGCTTCTTTTTTTTTTAAAAGGGATAGAGGGAGTGAGAGAGAGAGAGAGAGAGAGAGAGAGAGAGGGGAGAGCAAAAGAAAGAGAGAAAAAGAGTTCCTTTAATTGACATTCTCCCTCCCCCATTTTCCCAGGCTGAAGAAGAGGAGGAGGAGGAGGAGGAGAGGGAGAGAAAGAGAAGGGTTTTGTGAGGGCCGCTCTCCCGGTGCTCACTGTACAAAAGGAAGCAGATTTGTGGAGGAGATGACCTCCGACCCCTAAGCCGCTGAGAGCTCTTCAATGGCCCAAACACCACCTAATCAATCACATTCCTGGGCAGTGGTCAGCGGTCCGTGCGGCTGGACTGTAAACGGACACCAGGGTTCAGGAAGGAGGGGGGGGTCTCTCTCTCCACCCCACCCCCCCTCTGACATTCCAGGGGTGGGGGAAGGTGGGTGTTTTTCTCTCTCTCTTAACTGGGGGATCAATTCTGGTGGACGTATACTAGCAGCGCTGACCAGTCTGGGAATTAAACTAAGCCGAAGCGCCCAGGGGGTGAGGGTGATCTAGCGGCGTCTAAAACGCGTCGGGATCGCCAAAGATGAGGACAGAACCGGGGGAATAACCTGAAGCGCGCAAACTCGATATGAATATAAAACGGATAAAAATTGATGAAAATATAATATTAGCTCTAATGTGTTTCATAATGGCTATTTCTTGGCAGGAATAAAGGCGGGCAAATTATGAAAATTGGAGCTATTGAATTCACCGGCACACTCGAGGCCCCTGAAGCCATTGTGGCCACTTCAGAACAGTAAAGTGAAGGGATCGTTTCAGGAAAGAATGCCTGCTAATCAGGTGAACCGCTGACTCAGCCAACACACCTGTGCAAACATACAAAAGGCCTTATCCAGACAGTGAGGGTCTCCAAACAAGAGCCTCTACCCATCTGACCACATGCCTTGGGTTAAAGGGGGGGGAGAGGGGGGGGGCGCCACTGACACACCGAATCTACCTTTGCCCCTCTGCTCCCCCTTTCAGGAGTTAGCCCCCTGCGGTGTTAGCGGTGTTCTGGGATAGCTTATCTGGGAGGTTTGTGTGACTGGTGGAAAGGCCCGGCCAGGTGCCATCTATCAAAACAATCCGGCGCTGTGGAAACCTGCTATTAACTGATAAGGGGCAAGGCGTCGCCGGGGGCGTAATGGGTCCCACCTGAGTTCCCGCTCCGGAGTGGCTGTCCGCTAGCGCCTGGCACCTCACAAAATACCTCTGTCCTCAACTCTTCTCTACTTTTTTTTCGGGTGCCGGTTCTGTCACTCAGGTGTCAAGTCCTCCCCGTGCAACAATTCAGTTTCGGCTGGTGAGATTTTCTCGTGGTCTGTTGGTTTTGTGTCGGCTGCGAGCGAGGAGAGGCAGAGGCTGTCGGAGGTTTGACCGGCGCGCCGCGGGAATCGCGGCTATCTCGGACGTCGACGCCGCCGGCGCGGCTAACTTAACGCGGGGCACCGCCGAACGACGGCCGGGACAGGAGAAACGCAGGGGGGGGGGTTTCAGCCGGCGACCGTCGAAGGCGTGCGTGTTTCACCGTGTGGCCGATAAATGAAGTCCCCGACGCAACTTCAGGCGAGGCACGGACGTCAACGCCGGGCTAATCGGCAGAGGCTAATCAGTCACACCCCGTAATGACGCAACCCACCAGCTGACTGTCAGCTGTCATAGCATTGGTCCAGCACACCAGAGTGCATGTATTTAACCTGTCAAAACATGTCATTGTTCGTCTTGCCATTACTGCTGATCGCTTGTATCTGCATTGCCGATAAAGACCCTCGAGGTCCAGATTATTAAAATAATAATAATAATACGTCAGAGAAGCCACCAGTGATTGGAGGAAAGGAGCAGCAGCGCCGGGCAGTGAGACGGCGTTCGTGGGCCGGGTGCCAGAGTGCTACGGAGATTTACAGAGGTTAAGCTCCCATAATCAATATGACGGCGCTAAGTGCTCTTTGATGGCGTGGCGGTGCACCGGGGATGGACACCCCGCGCGCGCCTCACCCACCTTCCGGAGCCTTCTCTCCCAAAACCTGCCCTCCTTCTGAATATCCTCCTCCCAGAACCTCCTTCTGAATATCCTCCTCCCAGAACCTCCTTCTGAATATACTCCTCCCAGAACCTCCTTCTGAATATCCTCCTCCCAGATCCTCCTTCTGAATATCCTCCTTCCAGAACCTCCTTCTGAATATCCTCCTCCCAGAACCTCCTTCTGAATATCCTCCTCCCAGGTACATCAAATCTTGACGTGAGTCTGTAGCCCGACAGGCATGGCCGGGGCGGGGACGGCAGCCATTATCATTTGTACAGCTCCTTGCGCTATAAAGAGTGTCCTCCATGGTAGTCTGGCTTCGCCGAGAGGGCCGAAGCCTGTGTGATTGTCGCTGGCATACCCCTGCCCGACTCCCGTCCCCTTTCTCGGCCAATCGGGAGCGCAGGTAGCGGCGGGGCCGGCGGGGCCGCTAAATTGGCTGCTGTGAGAACCGTGTCACTAGGCAACCGGATCCGCCAGGCCCTTTGTGCCGGGGTGAAAGGTTGGAAGTACTCGCACTAATCTCCCGCCGCACAATTAAGGAACACGGGAGCCGTTCGTGACGACAACAACGCAAGGAAAGAATGAGGAAGACCCCCCCACCCTCCACCTCGCCTCAACCCTCCCCTAAACCCCCCCCCCCCACCCCCACTAATCGAAAGGTATTTGCACTGTAAATTAAAAAGGGCCCTCGTGCGTCGCCCGCTCTCTGAACGCCGATTCCCTTCTAAGATGTCCGCAAACAGCTCAAATCTAATTACCGAGGGAGATTTACTCCGAATAACGGCGTCGGACAAAAGAGCCCCGGCCATTGTTGACGGCCAAGGTCCCCCGTGCTCGCTTTCGCTCGTTCGTCCGTCCTTTCTCTCTCTCTCTCTCTCTCTCTCTCTCTCTCCCTCTCTGGCGAGTCCGT
>NC_140234.1:22545466-22607966 GCF_949987555.1 Borostomias antarcticus
CCCTCCTCGCGGCGCGGTGCTCCCAGCACACATTTTTACTACACACAATGCGCCGCACAGACAGAAATAGGTGATAACCCAATTTTCCTCGGCGGCGGCGGCAAGCCAAGCATATGGGTGAGCATACTGAGAGAGAGGAGGTGGGGGGGGGGGCGGTGAGCCTGGGCTGTATCCGTCTAGCCACGCATTTGGGTACGTTTTAGTGTATAAGCCCCGACGGAGACTGGGACACAGAGCAGCTCCAATCCGCTGGCAGGGAGACAAGTCCTGCTTGCCTGTGCTCGCTCGCCCGCTCTCTCTCTCTCTCTCTCTCCCCCCCTCTCCCTCTCTCTCTCTGTGCTCCAGACTGGAATGCTATATTTAGCTTAGCAGCGCCTTTCCACTGGTATGCCTGTCTGATCATTAGCCTCGTTTAACCCCCCTTTAACCCGGATTGGTCAAGGGGCCCCTCTGGAGAAGGCCCCTGCTCTCCGTCAAGTAAGGGGGGGGCGGGGTGGTGAGGGTGGTTGGGGGGGGGGGGTTTGCAGTGGGGGGGGGCTGGGGGTGTCAAGTGGGGGCTAGCCCTGAGACGAGCCTGTCAAAAAATGTGGGCCACCCAGAGCGAGCCGCAGCTGGGAGCGGTTGGGTCCCGGGGCCTGAGACGCTCCTCAAGGAAGAGGGAGGGGGGTGGGGGGGGGAGCGCTCTGGTTCCGTCTGCGCGGCGGATATCGTACCCTACTTCTGAGGACAGGCGGCGAACTAAAAAAACTCAGTCACCCTCCAAGGTTGGCGAGCGTTGAGAGAGAGCGAGAGAGAGAGAGAGAGAGAGAGAGAGAGAGAAAGAGAGATTAACGGCGACTTCACCGGAGACGAGGAGGGAAAAAGGTTTCCGAGGGTCAGATCTGAGCGAAGCTCCGCTGGCGTCTGGGAGAGGGAGGCGTGTTCAGCCGGGGGCCAGACTGGGGCCAGACTGGGACCAGACGAGGACCAGACTGACAGTGGGGCTGTAACCCAGTAGCCTTACCGGAGGGTCAGCAACGTCAAAGCGACGCGCACACGCACACACACACACACACATGTTGCTGTGTCCCATCGGCTACACTCTGACATCCAGCAGTCACAACACTCAACCCCTGCGTCTCACACACCCACACACGCCCACACACACACAGTTCGAACACACACACACACACACACACGCACACACACACACAAACCTGTGCCAAGATGGAGGAAACCTGAGTCAACCATCTCCTAAATTAAGACCAGGGGAAGGGGCGGGGGGGTGGGGGGGGCGTCGGGCTGGGGTGGGTTCAAGCTTTCGGAATCGTCTGGAAAAGATTTGCTTTCTGGCAGCGGCGTCGACGTCAACATCATCACCGCTGTTGTCCCGGTGATAAACAAGGCCGGCCTGCCAATAGGGGATGCCATTCCCCCCCCGGCGTTGATCACCGCCACCTGCTTCATTTACCCGAGGCCAGGACCAACGCGGCCCGGGTTACCTGGTCCCGGCCCACGGGCCCGCCTGGGCGTACAGTACAGTACAGTAACCGACGCTCTGCCATCCTTCCTGGCCCCAGCGGGCGTGTGGGTGGGTGGATTCTCGTGACTGTGGGGGGAGGGTGTGTGTGTGGTGTGCGTGTGTGGTGTGTGCATGAGGGGGGTGCGTGCGTGTGTTTTGTGTGTGTGTGTGTGTGCATGAGGGGGGTGCGTGAGTGTGTGTGTGTGTGTAAGGGGGGGGTGTGCGTGAGTGTGTGGTGTGTGTGTGTAAGGGGGGGTGTGCGCGTGTGCCAGAGAAGATTCCCCCTGCAGCGAACCAGTCAACACAAGCTTGTGACCATGACTCAGGGTTCGGTGGGGCGGTCTCTGACCGGAGGCCCCGGGCACCAAGGGCCAGCCCGCCTAAAATAGACGTGGGGGGGGGGGGGGGGGGGCTCTCTGCTTGGGCCGGGGCCAGGAGCCAGATGATACCGCGCCATATTTATGGCGTGATGATATGCGGGGGTTACTGTGGGGGGGGGGGGTGGGGGGTGGGGTGAGGGCTGTAGGGCCGGTGGTCGGGAGGGGGGGGGGGTGGGGGGGGGGGGTGAGGGCTGTAGGGCCGGTGGTCGGGGGGGGGGGGTGGGGGGGGGGGGTGAGGGCTGTAGGGCCGGTGGTCGGTCGGTCCTACCTGTGTGGATCTGTCTGTGGGCCTCCAGGGCCTCCTCTTTCTGGAACTGGGCCCCGCACTGGTCACAGACAATGGCCTTCTCACCAGCTGCAAGGGACGAACGGGGAGGGAGAGAGAGAGAGAGAGAGGGGTGGGGGAGGGGGGGGGGAGAGAGAGAGAGAGAGGGGGGGGAGGGGGAGGGAGAGAGAGAGAGAGGGGGGGGAGAGAGAGAAAGAGGGAGAGAGAGAGAGAGAGAGGGGTGGGGGAGGGAGAGAGAGAGAGAGAGGGGGGGAGAGAGAGAGAGAGAGGGAGAGAGAGAGAGGGAGAGAGAGGGGGGGGAGGGGGAGAGAGAGGCGGAGGGGGAGAGAGAGAGAGGGAGAGAGAGAGGGGGAGGGAGGGAGAGAGAGAGGGGGGGAGGGAGAGAAAGAGAGAGGGGAAGGGAGAAGGGGAGGGAGAGAGGGGTAGGGGGAGAGAGAAAGAGAGAGGGGGAGGGAGAGAAACAGAGAGGGGAGGGAGAGGGAGAGAGAGGGGGGGAGGGGGAGAGAGAGGCGTAGGGGGAGAGAGAGAGGGGGAGGGAGGGAGAGAGAGAGGGGGGGAGGGAGGGAGAGAGAGAGGGGGGGAGGGAGAGAAAGAGAGAGGGGAAGGGAGAGGGAGAGAGAGAGAGAGAGAGAGAGAGCGTTAGCACATGCACCGGAGGAGGACGGTGTTGAACAATGGGCATGGAGACAGGGGGGTTATTGCAGTCGTCTCACTGACAGTGTAACCCGGGTACTTGAATAGTGGAGATGTCTTGTGTGAATAGGGACACACAACCACAGAGAAAAATGCCTCGGCGCTAGAGAAAATATCGGACTGACTGAAAAGAAACACGCCTAACGTATTGAAAAAAAGACGGCCGTAAAACCTCCGTCAGGCAACCCCTGGCGACCTCATCCGGCGCAGACTTGTCCGCCTGACTGAAACGCCTCAGCTATTAACGTCGCAAATTAATAACACGCCAGTAATGTTTCCTCACGTGTGGATGAATCCTATTCACAGAGTAACAAAGTAAAAAAAAAAAAAAAACTGAACAGATTCATACAAAGCGCACGCCTGAGCAGGCGCACACAACTACAGTACACAAACATTAATAAAACATGAATAGATATATAAAACATGAACGTAGCCAGAACTACACAAAACAATAAGTGTCGAGCGTCGACGATATCAGTGCAGAAAATCAATCAATCAAAGCTTTATTTGTATAGCGCATTTCATACCCAGAGGCAACACAATGCGCTTTACAGAGAACAAGGGAGGTGGGTATACGACCCACCTCTACATATTCCAGACAAAATGCGGTGTTTATTCCGTGCGAGGGACCGTATAGTGTGTATAAGGTGACTGTACGGTAGGTTACCGGCGGGGGGAACAGAACAGGCCGGGGGATGAGTGGATCTGACAGAGGGAGACAGAGAGAGCGGGTCAGGTCCGGGCACGGCTTCTTCACAGCTTGGCAACTTTTACTGTACGAGCCATGCCAGACTACGCTGCTCCGCCCAGATACCAAACAGGTGTGTGTGTGTGTGTGTGTGTGAGCAGAGAGAGAGACACGCAGTGCCAAAACCGCGAGGCTGGATCCTTGGCGTCGCCTTCGCTGGAGTTACGACACCTCCAGAGCGAGCAATCAAAACAGGAAGCCTCGGCTCTCGGGTGATGATGAGAGAGGAGGGGGGAGGGGGGGGGGGAGGGGGGTAAGAGCCAAGTACAGAACGAGACACGAGAGGCGCTTTCGCAACACCCACCGGCGTTACAAAACGGGCTGGACCGTGAGGGGGGGGTGAGGGGGGGTGGGGAACGGATCGCGTGTGACGTGACGAGGGTTTTTTTTGGCGAGGCGCGGCAGAGTGCGCCTGCCGGTTCTGGCGGGGGCGCTTACGCAAACGCCGGGATGTGGATCCTGAAAGACGTACTGTACTCAGGCGCACCGACCCGTTGGGGCGCCAGGGCGCACCTGCCTGCCGGCTCAGGTTTCCCCCGCTCTGGTGAACCGGCCTGGCGGTGCCAGGCTACCAGCCCCGTGCTTTTCCTAGGGCTGCTTTTTCCTCCTTCCTCCGATTTCACTTTAGAATAGAAGAGGAACGTTTATTTGCCATAACCAGTACTGATACATTGGAATTCTTGTCATAAATTTGCTTTGCCTTACGGTAACTTATCAGCCCTAATCAATTCCTCGTTCCGATCCTAGCCCATAGCTCAGTGATATTCAGACATCGTTCAGCAGAAGAATGAACCAGGTAATCAGAAGCAGAATTCGTCTTTATTGCCGTGCAGTTTTTCAACATGCTAGGAATTTGTTTTGGGTCGTGGTGCGTAACCATGGAGACGACATTGGACAGGGTGCAGGGATGAGACAGGACGGCGCAAAGACAGGACGGTGCACAGAACACTAGCTAGTGTAAAATAGGATAGAACAATAATACAAAAAGTAGCGTGGCCAGTGTGTTTACAGTGTGTGCGAGTGCGTGTATGCGTATATGGTGTGTGTGTGTGTGTGTATGTGGCGTAATATGTGAGCGCTGTGCGTCCTTTACAGTACATTATGACAGAGGCACACTACATGCCAGAGTGCAGCAGAAGGCAGATCTAGTCCATAAAAGCGCCGCTTAAAGAGCTGCCAGACCCAGATGGAGTTTCACATCTTAAATGTGCATTAATAAGTTCAGCTCGCCTTTTCCTCAAGTCTCTGATGAGGTCATGGGATGCCATCACTGGACATCACGCAGGTATCTGACGGAGCGGCCTCTTAATACAATCAGACACCTCAGCTAATGCTAATAGTTCCTCGTCTATTCATCACCTAATAGATAAAAGTCGATTCTTTCTGCGCCGAGTGAACCCGAGTGTGGACAGGTTACTAATCCTTGTGTTAGTGAGTATACCCAAAGGTTTAGTATACCGTTATGGTATGCTGTAGGCTAGTATACCACAGCCCTTGGGGTTGGTGCGACGCGCTAAGCGGTCCCCGGGGAGGCCAGAGCCACGGGGAGCGGAGGCACCCGGACGCAGACGTGAACCGGCACAGGAAGTGACCGTACGCGGCGGCTAGTTGGTGGCGGTTGTGACCCGCAGGGTCCGAGGGGCCGGTAGCGGGGTGAGGGTAACACTACGGGGGGGGGAGGGGTTCTCTGCCAAACAGCCTCTGAATTAAAGTGATAAATCCCTCCTCCCTCAACCCCGTCTCTTTTTTGACCAATGGCAGGAGGGCTCGTTAGTCACTCCTCTGACACGTTCTCTAAACCGCTCCCGCCCCATCCCCTCCGACGGACCGACCACCATTTGCCAACACCCCCCCCCGCCTCCCATCGCACGACTCCTTAAAATAACCGCCGGCCCCTCCAGGGAGAACGAGAGACAGACGGACGGACGGACGGGGGTGAAGTGGCCCTAAACTAATCGCCCTCTCGCGACCCCCCACGGTCTCCCTGGGCTCCGTCTGCTTTGAGACGCCGCTGGCCTGAGCCCCGGCCTGACATAATCGCTGTTGCACAACTGTACAGTCTCCTCACATACCGCCGGGAGAGAGGGCGGGTGACGGGGGGGGGGGGGGTCTGCGTGCCGCGTGCCGCTGACGACGTTTCCCTTTTCACTTCCTCCTCCGAAATATTGCACAACAACGGTTTGAGGCCAGCAGGACACTGGCCTTTCAGGGAGAGTGAGAGAGAAAGAGGGAGAGAGAGAGAGAGAGAGAGAGAGAGAGAGAGAGAGAGAGAGAGAGAGAGAGAGAGAGAGGGAGAGAGGGAAAACTGTTTGTTTATATCCCAGTGGTGAGCGGGGCTAGAGGAAGCGGCTCTTCTGCCTCACGCACAGGGGCGTGTCCGTCTGTGTGTGTGTGTGTGTGTGTGCTGAATAGAGTTAGGAGGTTCAGGGGTGTGTGTGTGTGTGTGTGTGCTGAATAGAGTTAGGAGGTTCAGGGGTGTGTGTGTGTGTGCACGCGCACACTGATATAGAGTTAGGAGGTTCAGTGTGTGTGTGTGTGTGTGTGTCCATGTGCTGATATAGAGTTAGGAGGTTCAGGTGTGTGCGCGCGTTGAGTAACCCCTCTATTGACTACTTAACACGCTGCTCCTCTCTACTCCTCTCTCCTCCTCCTCCTGCTGCTGACTGAAGTTCTGATCTACCTGCTAACAGCGTAGCACCCCCCTCTCCTCCTCTCTCCTCCTCCTCCTCTCATTGAAAACCTCTCAGCTGTACACACATGCCAACACACACACACACACACACCCACCCACACACACACCCACACGCAGGCACGCACATGACTCCAATGACATCGCATAACGTTGCAATTCAACGGCACTTCTCGGCAGATGCAGAATGTTCCTTTTGTGGGGAGAGAGGGAGAGATAGGCAGAGGTGGAGAGGGAGAGAGGGAGAGAGGGAGAGAGAGAGAGAGAGAGAGAGAGAAAGAGAGAGAGAGAGAGAGAGACAGACGGACAGGGAGGGGGAAGCAGACAAATACAAGCACCAACGAAAACATAGCCAGGCTGTTTGGTGAGCCTACACAAATCACTTATGTAAGGCAGTACACACTGTACCACAAAAACAGCAAAAATCCATAAAACAGACACTCAGAGAGAGAGAGAGAGAGAGAGAGAGAGAGAGAGAGGAGAGAGAGAGAGGAGAGAGAGAGAGAGAGAGAGAGGAGAGAGAGAGAGAGGAGAGAGAGAGAGAGAGAGAGAGAGAGAGAGAGAGAGAGACACGCTCACAAGCGCACACACACCGTCATCAGAACAATGAGTACAGACACGACACCCCCCCACCCCCTCCACGCCACACACACACACACACACACGCCCTCTCCCCCCCTCCCTCCGGCTCGGCAGCGGTAACGGGCTGTTCCGTACAGTTGTATTTACACTACACTCTTATCAGTCACAGAACAGTACGGAGGCTGCCAGCTGGAGCGGACCGGCCGGGACGGCGTGTTCCCTCTCACAGGCAGACGTGTGTGTGTGTGTGTGTGTACTGTCTGCTGAGCGCTCTTTGCCGAAAAAAATACAACAACCCTGGGCCGCTCGCCAGGGCTCCTCTCATAAAAACGCGGCCGCGCACGTACGCGCGCACGCGGGGGTGTGTGACACAATCGCACGCGGGCTCGATGTTGTGTCTGTGAATACGCGCGCGCATACACACACACACACACACACACACACACACGCAAACACTACTGCACAGACAGTCGGGGGCCGCCATTATAATTTCACACAGATACACACACGCAAGCAGCCCGGCGCGCACACACACACACGCGCGCTGTACTGTACATGCCTGGATAGACGCGCGGAAAGGCGGCCGCAGCTCCGGCGCGCACGCGCTTGCTTCACCTCGCGTCGCACGTAGAAGCCAGACGGAGACGCGGGGACAAACCAAACACAGACTCCCTGAATAGCACAGATTGCATTGAGCAAACAGCGGTACAGTAGATAAGAGGCCGATAAACCCGGCCGGGGGTGCAGACGGCAATGACGCTGCTAACGGGAGCAGCGCTGTTAGCCGCTCTGCTGTGGTACTATCATCATCGAGAGAGGGGTGTGTGTGTGTGTGTGTGGGGGGGGGGAAATCAGATGTAGATAAAGACTGAGGTAATATTCTGGCCACATTTTGACAGCTTTATGGTCTGTTGGTTCCAAGTGGGGGTGTCGGGGGGGAACGGAGCGGAGCAGACAAATATTGACTTTTTCCGAGCGTACGCACGCACGCACACTCGCGCACACACACACACACACACACACACACACTCGCATCCACATCAGAGCCGTCTAAATTCAAACCCTTCGAAATGGACATGCTGCGGCACACAATCAGTCACCCTTGTTTTCTCGCCACTCAATCTCTTAATCCATTTTGCCTGAAAACCAATTTGTCCGTCCAGTAGGTCACAGAGCTCGCGTCCCTCTCTACCTCCCCTCTCCCTCTCTACCTCCCCTCCCTCTCTACCTCCCCCTCCCTCTCTCACTCCCCTCCCTCTCTACCTCCCCCCTCCCTCCCCTCCCTCTCTACCTCCCCTCTCCCTCTCTACCTCCCCCCTCCCTCTCCTCCCTCTCTACCTCCCCTCCCTCTCTACCTCCCCCTCCCTTTCTCACTCCCCTCCCTCTCTACTTCCCCCCCCCTCCCCTCCCTCTCTACCTCCCCCCTCCCTCTCTACCTCCCCTCCCTCTCTACCTCCCCCCTCCCTCCCCTCCCTCTCTACCTCTCTCCTCCCTCTCTACCTCCCCTCCCTCTCTACCTCCCCCCTCCCTCCCCTCCCTCTCTACCTCTCTCCTCCCTCTCTACCTCCCATCCCTCTCTACCTCCCCCTCCCTCTCTACCTCCCCTCCCTCTCTACCTCCCCCTCCCTCTCTACCTCCCCTCTCGTCTTCTCTCTCCCTCTCTACCTCCCCCCTCCCTCTCTACCTCCCCTCTCCTCCCTCTCTACCTCCCCCCTCCCTCTCCTCCCTCTCTACCTCCCTCTCCTCCCTCTCTACCTCCCCTCTCGTCTTCTCTCTCCCTCTCCCCTCCCTCTCTACCTCCCCTCTCCTCCCTCTCTACCTCCCCCCTCCCTCTCTACCTCCCCTCTCGTCTTCTCTCTCGCTCTCTTCCCTGTCGCGCTCCTTCCCGCCGCACAATGAAGCCATTTTCAGAGCTCTCGCCCCGGGGAGACGGGGGCATCTCAGTCCACGCGCCACCCACCTCCCCCACGTCTAAACCCCCCCTCCCCCTTCCCCCCCCTTGACGTCAGACAGCTGAGACTTGCTCCACCGCTAACCTGTGCATCGTCTGTCTGTCTGGGCCCTGTCTGTGTCTGTCTGTCTGTCTGACTGGGCCCTGTCTGTGGAGGGTGGTCTGTCTGTCTGTCTGACTGGGCCCTGTCTGTGGAGGGTGGTCTGTCTGTCTGTCTGTCTGTCTGTCTGTGTCTGTCTGTCTGTGTCTGTCTGTCTGTCTGTCTGGGCCCTGTCTGTGTCTGTCTGTCTGTCTGACTGGGCCCTGTCTGTGGAGGATGGTCTGTCTGGCGGAGTACAGTCACAACACACTAGCAGACACAAACACAGACCCACACAGAGAGACACACACTCAGGCTACAAGACACCGACCCAACCCCCCCCCCCCCCCCCCCGTATGGAAATGTATGGTAGTTCAAACAGGCCGACGAACTGATATCCTGATGCTGTCTTCACCTGACATCAATCCCCTAATTAGCTAGCCTGATTCTGAGGTGACCGTCAGTGGTGTTGGGCTAGTGTGCCGGTCATGGGGGGGGGGGACAATGCTCCATACGTCACCTTCCTTCAGACAGTAGGCGGAGCTAGCGATCCTTCAGACGACCATCGCCATGGAGGACGGGTCACTGCGCCAAACATAACGTTGTAGCTCGCGCCGCTCTCAATAAATCACGCTCACCGTTTGAATTAAAGCGTCTCGTCCCTGGATGAACTGTATCTCATCTCCTACTCCATGCCCCTCTGTCTCTCTTCCCTGTCTCTCCACCCTGTCTCCCCTCTGTCTCTCTACCCCGTCTCCCCTGTGTCTCTCCTCCCTGTCTCTCCTTTATGTCTCTCCTCTCTGTCTCTCCTCTCTCTCCTCCCCGTCTCTCCTCACTGCCGTGTCTCTCCTCACTGCCCTGTCTCTTCTCCCTGTCTCTCCTCACTGCCGTCTCTCCTCCCTGTCTCTTCTCCCCGTCTCTCCTCACTGCCCTGTCTCTCCTCCCCGTCTCTCCTCACTGCCCTGTCTCTCCTCCCTGTTTCTCCCATCTCTCCTTGTTGTCTCCCCTCACTAGGGCTTTTCACACCGCACTTAGCCCAGGGCTAACACATTAGAACCTCCTTAGCCCCAGGGTAGGGGAGCTGTTAGCCCCAGGCTAAGGGAGCCGTTAGCCCCAGGCTAAAGGAGCCGTTAGCCCCAGGCTAAAGGAGATGTTAGCCCCAGGCTAAAGGAGCTGTTAGCCCCAGGCTAAAGGAGATGTTAGCCCCAGGGTAGGGGAGCTGTTAGCCCCAGGCTAAAGGAGCTGTTAGCCCCAGGCTAAAGGAGATGTTAGCCCCAGGGTAGGGGAGCTGTTAGCCCCAGGCTAAAGGAGCTGTTAGCCCCAGGCTAAAGGAGCCGTTAGCCCCAGGCTAAAGGAGATGTTAGCCCCAGGCTAAAGGAGCTATTAGCCCCAGGCTAAAGGAGATGTTAGCCCCAGGCTAAAGGAGCTATTAGCCCCAGGCTAAGGGAGCTGTTAGCCCCAGGGTAGGGGAGCTGTTAGCCCCAGGCTAAAGGAGCTGTTAGCCCCAGGTTAGGGGAGCTGTTAGCCCCAGGGTAGGGGAGCTGTTAGCCCCAGGCTAAGGGAGCTGTTAGCCCCAGGGTAGGGGAGCTGTTAGCCCCAGGGTAGGGGAGCTGTTAGCCCCAGGGTAGGGGAGCTGTTAGCCCCAGGCTAAAGGAGCTGTTAGCCCCAGGTTAGGGCGGGGTTATCCTCTGAAAATCCACTAAACACGGGGCTAAAAGGTGCCAGTGTGAAACGGGGCTGAAGTAAACAATGGATTTTGCATTTTGTCTTTGTTGTCCAATCACACAACTTCTCCGACACGTCATTACAGTAGGCGCCAGGCAACCGAAATCGTTGCCATTACACTACTAAAGGCAACATCATAGCTCATTTAAAACGACAATAATATGTCCATAAAAGATTTTAAAAGATCGAATTGGTCGCAGGCGGAAACAGCTATGTTTCTGAGTGGTCATTTAACCCAGGGCTAGTAGAACTGCAGTGTGTATCAGGGTTAAGCTTATCCCTGGGTTAACAATCTGTGTGTGAAAAGGGGTTAACTCTAGGCTAAGCCCTAGGAGAGCCCTATTGTCTCTCCTCACTGTCTCCCCTTGAGAGGAAAGGTCCCGCGTGTTTTCCTCTTTACGGTCATGCTCTCCATTCTTCAAGAAGCGCATGTTGTGTTGAAAGTGTGTGTGTGTGTGTGTGTGTATAGAGTTATTACATGTCCTGAGCTCCCTGTGGGTCCTGGCGCTGCATGGCCCGGCAAAGGAAACAGGATCTGGACTGGGAGGAACCACCCGGAGTGCTGCTGGTGTGAAGTGGTAGGAAATAACTCCACCCCCCCCACCCTGGACGTCAAAGTGGACCGTTCCTCAAGGACTGGGGGTCTGGTATTAATAATGACAGGTTGGCCTGTCCCACTGCGGGGGGAAGGGGTGATGAAATGGTTCTAAAGAGTTCTAAAGAAATCTGTGAACCGTATGACCACAACAGGCTTGAGCCGACTCACTGATTTCACTAAAGTTTGCACATGGTTCTTAGGCAAGGCGCTGCAACGCCGCAAGTGTCGCAATGCACGATGACTAGGTCGAGTTGACTCAACCACAACAAACATTGCGTTGAACTGAAACGGCAGATACAGTACGTCTGCCTGCTGGCAATTTGTACAGTCCGAGATGGCGCTGAGGAATAATAATAATAATGGGACCTGGGAACCTGACCAGAAGTTGAACTCTCAACCGGCCCTCAACCTCGGGCCGACCGCTGCGTATCTCCTGCTGACCAGGCCGCCGGGCACAGCTATTGACGGGGCTTTACAGTGCTGTAAAGACCTTTACGGCTCAGGGAGAAAGAGAAGGGAGCTTGGTTGGAGAAGGCTGTGAGGGGGGGGGGGGTTGTCATTTGCCTGTTCTTTTATGTTGCCCCCGGGGTGAAAAAGGTGACCGTGTGAAGACGGCTCCACAAATGGTTCTTAGATGTCCTTTTTTTTTTACAGTAGCAGTCAAAAGTAACTGTGAAAGTAAAGTCGAGTCCCCTGCACTAAACCCGATGGCAGACATGAGGGCGTGTGCTCGGGGCGCGACTTCTGGCGCGCAAACGCAACCCTGCTACGTTCACTCTCCCTATGGGCACAGACGCGCAAGACAAAATGGCTACAGGGGCTGCTAAGTCGAAACTGAAATGATGGCAGTGTGCGCGCACACACACACACACACACACACACACACACACACCACCCCCTCTCTCTGTCTCCACAGGTCAATAACCTGTAAAGATTTAGCGTTTAGGGCCCATTATTTCCTGCTTTCAAGTCACACGTTGTCAAAGGCGCTACTCTGTTTATTAAGGCCAGAGTTAGAGGGCTGAGGGGGAGGGGGGGGGGGGACTAACACAATGACCTCTGGGATGGACAGTAGCCTTGACAAAAAACGAGACAGAAAAGAAACTGCTCTGGGAGAAGGAAATCTGGGCCAGTCTTAATTCCATGCACAAAATGAGACTGACTCGAATTTCGGTACTTTTCCGTGCAGGCTGAGAATTGTCACTGCAACAAGTTTTTTTTTGTACCGCCACAGAATAACAACATCTGTGTACCTGGAAGAGATGATGACTTGCAGTCGAAAATCGTTCATACAAAACTGGAACAGCCTGAAATCACGTCAAGGCTCGGGAGTGTCCAGCCAGGAGAACAACGTCTCTCGGCCAACAGCAACAACTGGAGCGCGGGCCAAGTGCAGATAACAGGAGATCCAAACGGCAAAAACAACAGGAAATAACCAGAACACGCAGCGTTTAACTGCACTCAGGTGCATTGATTCACAAACGTGTTTATTTCGCCTGCGTCCAACTTTAATCCCCCCCCCCACCCCGTTTACCGGTCGCATAAAAGATAATTACCGACAGCTTCGACGGGGAATCAATTCAGGAAATTCCCAAAGTAGCGGCGTTTAGAGGAATATTTCCCCTCAAGACGTCTAAAAACGACGCGGCGGTGCTCGGCCAAGTGACAGAGCGAGGTAGGGTTGCTCTTTTCCATTGAATCATTTGTTTTCCAGCGAGGGTCGTCCGAGTCGTCGTCTATCCTACTTTCAAAAAAAGGCAAAAGGAGAAGAAAGGGGGATGAGAGAAAGAGAATGAGAAAGAGAGGTGGAAAAGGGGGGGTTAAAAAGTTGCTTCCATAAACTTCCTTTCTCGACAAAAGTGGACAGGGGTGAGGTGAGGGGGGGGGGAGGGTCGTTAACTTCCTCACTAAAACTTTTTACAATGTCCTGACACACATTCCAGATCTGGTGGCCCTCCTGCCTCTGCAGGTCTCCTCCCCCTGCGTCCATCCTAGATATAGACACCACGGACCCCGCGCCTCCCCCTGCGTCCATCCTAGATATAGACACCACGGACCCCGCGCCTCCCCCTGCGTCCATCCTAGATATAGACACCACGGACCCCGCGCCTCCCCCTGCGTCCATCCTAGATATAGACACCACGGACCCCGCGCCTCCCCCTGCGTCCATCCTAGATATAGACACCACAGACCCCGCGCCTCCCCCTGCGTCCATCCTAGATATAGACACCACGGACCCCGCGCTCCCCCTGCATCCATCCTAGATATAGACACCACGGACCCCGCGCTCCGCCGGCAACAGCGCCTTGGCGGCCGGCCAATGGGGGGCCCCAGGAGTCAGCTGAGGCAGAAATAGGCCAAACGCCACCGTACAGTTCACTGAGGGTTCAAACCAATCCCGTCTAGTTAAGTCTATGTTTTTTGTGTGTTTTGTCCACACCAGCAGGGCTGTGTAGTACAGGCTTCTCTTACTGCTCTGCCACTGCTCCCTGTAATGAGTCTTGGCTCATCAATTCTTTTTCTGGGGGGGAAAAAGCCTGTTTACAATAATAACATTAGTAAATGGTTAAGAGACATTAGTTAACTGTTACTTAATGCTTAATAATGCATTAACTAATGCTTATTAATGTACCCTTATTGTAAAGTGTTACCAGCCAACTTGGAGGGAGTCAAGACCGTTTGCTTTGGTGTGTCAGTGTTTTGGACAAGACCGTTGACAGTATAGAGTTCACTATTTATTTATCAACATGGCATACTCTTTATTTGATTTGACTGATACTGTAGGTTTTGTCCTCTTGTACAGCTTGAGATTATAGACTTGGTTGTGTATTTTTTTGTATATTCTGTGCATATTTGTTGCCTATTTGTATATTCTGTATACCTACGGTCTATTAGTCCCTGATTGGGCCTTTTGAGTTGTCCTTGCTGTCCTTACAATAATGTCCCCATCGAGGATAAATAAAGTAACAAAGTAAGTAAGTTTGCATCCGTCCGTCCGTCCGTCCATCCTCCCTCCCTGGCCACTTGTTTGCAACAGTTATAACACAATATCCACACTTTGCTTTTATGCTGCAGCTCCCAGTAGAATTAGTAGCATAAAAGCAAGCCGTGTGTCCTGGCTTCTTCCAGATGGCTTCCAGAGTCTCTCTCTCTCTCTCTCTCTCTCTCTCTCTCTCTCTCTCTCTCGCCTTAGGTGGGTTCATACTCCCTTCATTCGAAGAGTTTCAAAGAGCATTTCATGAAGGAGCTCTTCCATAAAGGGGATTCATGGCTTTCTAATCTGCACTGAGAAATTGATCTAGAGGTTTCCCAGAGCTATTGGCTAACTTACATAATGCAATAAAAGGCCATTGCCTGGGAGAATATTTACTTTTATTGCCTTTTTTACGCGGCAAACAAATTGTATTTTCCCTTCTCCCCTCTTTATTAATAGGGAATTGTACTACTGACAATTTACATTGGTCACAAAAATGACCCACTTACTCAAAGTGAATTTCAAACCCTTCCGGATGCGGCGGGTACAGCGAGCGTGTGCCCCTTGTCATAACGTCTAAAGATGGAAACACTTCATTTCCCAGCATACCTTGGATGAACTGAACAACGGTGTGGGAATACTGCGACGTTAAAACAGCTGTCTGCTAGTCGGCAATGACAAGTATGTAAGAGCAGTCATTTGAGAGTCACATGTTGCATTAAGGTTACAGACCGACCCAGAGCAATCATGAGTGGTGGTCCAGGCGCGTACATAAAAAAAAAAGAAACATTGGCCACAGCACAAAGCCTTGCATTCTGACAAGAAGACCGGTTTCCAGTAATAGTGGCTCTTGTCTCTGGGTCTGGGAGGGCTGTGTTGTGCACTCACATGAACCTGTCTGAAATACCCAGACTGCCACAGTGAAATCAAGTACGCCCGCGCGGCGGAATCCGATTTGATAGGCGCTGCGGCTGCTGGGGCCGACACATTCCTCGCCTAATTTAAAAAATGGCGACAGATGACACAGATAATCTAATAGCCACTGCAATCTATGAGATGTTGTTATATCGTTATCATCCACAATGACAATGTTCTTCTGCCTTGGCCAATTAGGAGGCATATTTTTGAGGAATGCCCCCCCCCCCCCCTCCGCTCAGAGGAATTCCATCTGGCCGGAGACTTGTGATGTAGACGACATGACGATGTATTCATGAAATGTTCGGTCTCGTGCTCGCTCTTCTCCAGGTCGTGCGCGCACATCGAGAGGGTGCTGGGATGAAATTATATGATTGGCACTAGCATTTAAAAACGCCTTAACTTTACTTTAATAATCAACAGAGCTACGGCAGCGAGAGTGGTGTCAATGAAGAAGAGCATGCTGGATAAACTTGTTAGTGCCAAACGTCAATTTTCAAGATCCCTGGCGCTCATTTCAATTTCCTTTTTTGAGCTTTTCACAACTCAATTTCAGTGACATGGAAGCGATGCACACGCACATACACACACACGATTGTGCATAAATGGATTGTTTACAGTGGCACCTCTAAACACACATTGCTTGATTGCACCCATACATGGACACAGGGACGCATGATCAACAGCAGGCCTCTCACGTAATACGCACACAATGTACCCTGCTGAATCTGCCACCAGCCTGTGACTGTGACTGTGTGTGACTGACTGTGTGTGCAGTGGGTGTGGATGTGGCTTCCTGCACGATGAAAGGAACTGGGGCCAGACAAAAAAAAAAAAAAGGAAAAAGAAAAAAAGAAAAAAACAAATCCATACTGGCCGCAGGCTCCTCTCAAATCTATTTTCTGCTCAGCTGGTTTTAAATGAAGTTATTATGACTCATTAAAATGCCCGCAAGCTTGTGGAAGTCGGCCAATTACGATTTAAATTTAGACCCTCTCTCTCTCTCTCTCTCTCTCCTCCCCCCGGAACCCCCTTCCTTTCTCTCTGCCCCACCAGAACCCCCCGCAGCCCCCCCCCTCTCCTCCATCAACAACCCCCCAATACTCTCTCCCAAAACCACCCCAATACTCTCTCTCTCTCTCCCCCACCCCCCAAATACTCTCCCTCTCCTCCCTCAACAACCCCCCAATACTCTCCATCTCCCACCCCCCCCAATACTCTCTCTCCCCCACCCCCCCAATACTCTCTCTCCCCCACCCCCCCAATACTCTCTCCCCCACCCCCCCAATATACTCTCTCCCTCCACCGCCCAATACTCTCTCCTCCACCCCCCCAATACTCTCCCCCCCCAACTCTCAATCTCCCACCACCCCAATACTCTCTCCCTCGCCCCCCCAATACTCTCTCTCTCTCCACCGCCCAATACTCTCCTCCACCCCCCCCCCATACTCTCTCTCTTCCCCACCACCCCCCAATACTCTCTCCCCCCCCCCCCAATACTCTCTCTCCCAACCCCCAATACTTCCCCACACACACGCACGCACATCCCAGCCTGATGCCACTCTGTTCCCTTTTCAAACCGTTAAGTTGTCCAGCTGGTCTCCATTCCTGGACCTCTGAACACAAACAAAGCTCCAACACGCAAACAAATAATCGGTTGAGTCTGGGGAAACTGGGCCCGAATCGCGGGAACCAACACACACACACACACACACACACACACACAAACATTGCTCCAAGTTATATTTCCTTCTATGCATGACAATAAGAGGATATCATGACTCACATTAACTTGTAATTACCTGTGATCTGAAGCATCATGAATATTACACCTATTCTATTCACGGACGATATGACCCATTCACTTGCGATCCATTTCCTTTTGATGGCTCATACGCCATACAGCCTGACTGAAGTGGATGTTGTAAATGGGCACGCGCTCCAGAACGTTTCAGGACCGTAATGACGGCAATTAGCGCGGCTGGCGTAAACCAACCGGAGAGCGCCCACCCGCCTAGTGTGGTGCTACTCCCGGACGTCACCTCCCCCGGGCGAGGCGTCGGGCCGTCACACACCTGGAGGAGACGCGGCGCCGCAGGGTCTGGTGAGGAGAAGCACTGGTCTGGTGAGGATGAGGAGAAGCGCTGGTCTGGTGAGGAGAAGCACTGGTCTGGTGAGGATGAGGAGAAGCGCTGGTCTGGTGAGGATGAGGAGAAGCACTGGTCTGGTGAGGAGAAGCACTGGTCTGGTGAGGATGAGGAGAAGCGCTGGTCTGGTGAGGAGAAGCGCTGGTCTGGTGAGAAGCGCTGGTCTGTTGAGGAGAAGCGCTGGTCTGTTGAGGAGAAGCGCTGGTCTGTTGAGGAGAAGCGCTGGTCTGGTGAGGAGAAGCGCTGGTCTGGTGAGGAGAAGCGCTGGTCTGGTGAGGAGAAGCGCTGGTCTGGTGAGGATGAGGAGAAGCGCTGGTCTGTTGAGGAGAAGCGCTGGTCTGTTGAGGAGAAGCGCTGGTCTGTTGAGGAGAAGCGCTGGTCTGTTGAGGAGAAGCGCTGGTCTGGTGAGGAGAAGCGCTGGTCTGGTGAGGAGAAGCGCTGGTCTGTTGAGGAGAAGCGCTGGTCTGTTGAGGAGAAGCGCTGGTCTGGTGAGGAGAAGCGCTGGTCTGGTGAGGAGAAGCGCTGGTCTGGTGAGGAGAAGCGCTGGTCTGGTGAGGAGAAGCGCTGGTCTGGTGAGGAGAAGCGCTGGTCTGGTGAGGAGAAGCGCTGGTCTGGTGAGGAGAAGCGCTGGTCTGGTGAGGAGAAGCGCTGGTCTGGTGAGGAGAAGCGCTGGTCTGGTGAGGAGAAGCGCTGGTCTGGTGAGGAGAAGCGCTGGTCTGGTGAGGAGAAGCGCTGGTCTGGTGAGGAGAAGCGCTGGTCTGGTGAGGAGAAGCGCTGGTCTGGTGAGGAGAAGCGCTGGTCTGGTGAGGAGAAGCGCTGGTCTGGTGAAGAGAAGTGCTGGTCTGGTGAAGAGAAGTGCTGGTCTGGTGAGGAGAAGCGCTGGTCTGGTGAGGAGAAGCGCTGGTCTGGTGAGGAGAAGCGCTGGTCTGGTGAGGAGAAGCGCTGGTCTGGTGAGGATGAGGTGAAGCGCTGGTCGAGTGAGGACAGCAGCCTTCCTACAGGACGCACACATCCGGGATGACAACGCTTCCCTTCTGGACGTGCTTTCCTCTGTCTCTGAGCACCGAGTGTACTTCTGCACTCGCGCACACACACAGGTCTTACACTAACACTAGCAGCGGCATTAGCAGCTGGACAAATGAATCGCCACCCTCCACACACATACACACGCACCCACACACAGATTTTCTCTTTTTCTCTGACTGGAAGACGCTCAGAAAAGGGCTCAAATCATGAAGAAAATCCCAAACTAAATGTTCTGTGTTGTTTTAGCAGAAGACGCACTGTGTACTGTACTACAGCCCATAAAAAAGGGCCCAAAACAGCCTCCAGACACCGCCGCAATCACCCTCCATCAAAACACTTCTTCTCGCATACAAAAATAAGAGCCGGCATCGAGCCGAATACCAAATCAGCCCATTAGGGAGCACAGGGGCACTAGCTACTTAGCAACCAAAGGGATTTTAAAGCCGCAACACCCCGACAACAAAGGAATGAGATGAGAATCTATTTATTTATTTATTTTTCCCCCCAGAGGAGGAGGGTGTTACGGCTAGTTTGAGCTTTTTTTTCGGGAGGAGAGAAATTGTTACCGATGATGATGGTAAATGGAGATGATTGCAAAAGTGTGTTCTGTGAGCAACAACACTCTCGCGGCCAACGTAATCTGACAGGGGGAGACTTGTGAGGAGAGAGAGAGAGAGAGGAGAGAGAAAGAGTAGAGAGAGAAGGAGGGGAGGGAGAGAGAGAGCAGAGAGAGAAAGGGGAGAGATGGAAGGAGAGGAGGGAGAGAGAGAGCAGAGAGAGAAAGAGGAGAGAGAGAAGGAGGGGAGGGAGAGAGAGAGAGCAGGGAGAGAAAGGGGAGAGAGGGAAGGAGAGGAGGGAGAGAGAGACAGAGCACTGTCATAGATCATTGAAAATCAATAGGTAGACTTGATTCAGGCGACCTCTGCTTTGGAGATTCGAGGCCGTGGGCCAAACGGTTTTTGCCCATCACAACATAATAGAGTGCCCTGATGTTTGCTGTTGTTGTTGTTCAGCACGACGAGACTCGCGGTTGCACGGACGGTGCAATTAATGCCTGGCAGGCACATTACTTAGCTGTAAAGCACACAAGGTCAAATCCTGAAAGGCTGGTCTTCCGGGCTGTGTGTGATGATGGGTTGTGAAAAGACATCCAATTAAATGGTAACATATCTTTTGAAAAAGGCTTTCACTCATAATAGCAGTGATAATTTACACGGCGCTATACAATAACATGATAATGGTACCTGAACTATTTGGTCTTTTCAGACTAAAGTTAATCGAGAGCTCTAAAGGCCAGAGATGAAAATCCAGAGCGTGTGAAACGGTCAGTGTCATTAATATCCAACGCTCACCTGCTGTGCTGGACTAGTGTAGCCTAGCTTTACCCCCCCCCCCCCCCCATCTTTCTCTCTCTCCCCCTCTCTCTATCAAGTCCAATCAAATCAACAAGCTTTATTGGCATGACGTTTCATACTGTAATAAAACGTTGCCAAAGCAGAAAGATATTAATATAAATAATGAATTAACCAATAAATAATCATGTATATTATATTATGAATATAATACAAAACATGAATAATGAATAGTATATAGAGAAATTCAGTATAGTCTTGCATTGAAACAGATCTATCTCCCTCCCTCCCTCCCTCCCTCCCTCCCTCCCTCCCTCCCTCCCTCCCTCCCTCCCTCCCTCCCTCCCTCCCTCCCTCCCTCCCTCCCTCCATCTCTCGCTCTCCTCCCCTGCTCTCCCTCATGAAAGGGCATGGCTAGTGTATTTCCAGTGCAGTAACATTCCAAGTGGATAGGGGTCTGTCGCCTCCCTCCGCAGCCATGTAAGAGCTAGGGGGGGAAGAGCGCCTGGATGGGGGGGGGGGGGTAAACTCGCGGGACGATGCTCAGCCTTTGTACAGTACGCTCTCGCCAGCCCTCCGCTCCGCTCCGACTTCCCCGCCCCGTGATGTGGTTAAGACGTCCACCGGGGCGCCGGCTCCAGCGCCGCTTTAAACCAGGCTTTAATGCGCGTCCGCGGGTCAGGCAGAGTATCGGCCGGGGAGGAGAGGAGTCGGGGCGCGGTGCCAAACGGTAGCCCCGGCGATTTAAACCCCCGTCCGTCATGGTGGTGTAATGTACCGAGGGAGGGGAGGGGAGGGGAGGGAGGGGGGTCAGCAGAGAGGAGGGGAGGAGGCAGGGTATCAGCTGTTCTGAATAATGTACATGTAACCGGCCCGAGCATTTGGGTCACTTTCTTTCTTCCTTTAAAAAAAAATAAAAAATAAAAAATCTTTTAATAGCCCTTTTCCTCCACAACAACAGCCCCAACCCCCCCCCCTCTCCCCTGTTCTGATTGGCAGAAGAGAGGCCAGGCCCTCCCTCTCTCTCTCTCTCTCTCCCCCTCCCTCCCTCCCTCCCTCCCTCCCTCTCTTATTTTGGAAGATGTGGCTTGGCCGGCAGTCATCTTTCGTTATTTTCTGGGTACAGTACAGCGTGTTCCTGGACACATCTGCGAGCGATCATAAACGCTCTGGAATGCTGGCAGAACATCCAGACCTGCCGGCACAACCGTGATGTCATCACTCCGAGGGAGGAGAGGGGGCTGGCGGGCGGCCAGAAAAGCCACCGCGCCACCGCCACCAAGGCCAGTGCGCTCCTCTGACAGGGGAGAGAGACAGAGAGACGGAGAGAGAGAGAGGGAGCAAAGAACACTTTCGCCTTGGACTTTCTCCCCCCCCCCCCGCCCCCCAACCCCTCTCTGTCTACACCCCCCTGCCCCGGCGTTTGCTTGCTTCCAAATGCTTCACATTTTTTCTCCCTTCCATGTCTGAAAGCCCCGGCCGTTTACTGTATGTGGCTTGCGCTCATGCACACACCCACACACCCACAAAGTGGGAGCAGGTGTGAGTCAGGTGCGCTGAGAGTTAACTAACAGATTCTGTTAGTGTCGATTTGAGGGGGGTTGGGTGGGGGTGGCAGAAGCCCAAGAATCTCGGCCTGTCCGCTCTCTAGAGGAAAGCCAATAGGTCGTTTTTTGTTTGGGGGGGGGGGGGGGGGGTTTGTTGACACAAACCGGGGCCTGGAAACAGTGTGGTCTACTCACCCCCCCCCCCCTCCACCTCTTGTCTAAACTACGACGGGCCAAAGCGCCGACACGGTAACCTGAGCGGCAGCGAACGCAGGAAGCTGACGGGAAAGACAATCTCGCCGTGCCGGCCTGCGTGTTCCAATAGACCCCCCCCCCCCCCGTGGGATGGACCAGACAACGGCGAGCCCGGAAAAAAAAACAAAGCCTACCTGCGTTTGACACGAAACTATAGCGGGATGGAGAACTGGCGGTCGGGGGAATATTTAGGTGTCGCACGCGGGTGCGCACTGTACATGGGACAGGAAGTCGAGAGCAGCCGATCTCTGCTGTCATGTTACCACCGCTAGCCCTCGTTTTCCTGGGAATAGAACAGAGATAATATCACCCATTGACTTTCATTGTGTTGATGAGTGTGTGTGTGTGTGTGTGTGTGTGTGTACACACTGGACTGTGCATTTGTATGTGTGGGTGGGTGGTTTCCAGTGAAGCATGAGAAATGTGTGCGCGCGTGCGCGCCTACATCTACCGGGTCCGTGTCCAGGCATCGGTGTGTGTGTGTGTCCTTACAGGGGAGGGGGTGGGTATTTTCCAGTGAAGCATTAGCAGTCTGTGTGTGTGTGTGTGTGTGTGTGTGTGTGTGTCTAAATCAGTCTGTTTGTATGTGTGTCTGTCTACACCGGTGTGTGTGTGCTCCCTGTGCCTGTGAGATTTCCAGTGAACCGTATATATGTGTGTGTGTGTGTGTGTGTGTGTGTGTGTGTGTGTGTGTGCGTGCGTCTAAATCAGTCTGTTTGTATGTATGTGTGTCTCCATCGGTGTGTGTGTGTGTGATCCCTGTGCCTGCGAGTTTTCCAGTGAACCGTGTATATGTGTATATGTGTGTGTTTGTGTGTGTGTGTGTGTGTGCGCGTTGGGTTGCTGCCGGGCCTGCTGTCTTGCCCCACACTCAGACAGCTGAGCTAATGAAGTCAAGTGAGGTCCAGAGTCGGGCCCCAGCGGAGAACACAGCCCAGACTTAATCAGGCCACGGCTGAGGCTGGAGCCAGCCTGGATGGGCCTGCTAATGACACTGCCGTGGGAGTCTGGACCCTCTGCGCGTGCGTGCGTGTGTGTGTGTGTGTGTGTACCGCGCTACGCCTCATTACACTGTCAAATGTGATATGAGAGCTTGGGCGTTCCATTTTGTCTCTTTGCCGACGTGATCTGGCTAGTGGCCGGCTACGTACAGTAAACAGAGGATTAAAGGACCGCGGCTCGATCGGTTAAAAGACGTGCGCGTTTCATGACATTAGGCGTCTCTGCCCCCGTGGGACGGTCGGAGAGAGGTTGACAGGGAGGAGAAGTGAGGAGGAGGGGACATCGGTAATCTCGTCGTCTTAATATCGTTCCGGTTTTTAAAAACAAACGGTGAGTCATCTGTTCCTCAGCGGGTTGCCAGGTCCGGGGGGGGGGGGGGGGTGCGGGTTGCCAGATCTGGCCAAAGCCACCGCGGCTTTTCACCTACTAGCGCCTCGCCTCTCTCCTGCCAGAAAAGGGCTGAGTCACTCCTGCTCATACCCTGCCCTCCCCGACACTGCCTCCGGGTCATGGTGACCTTAACCTGGAGAAAAGCGCTTGCACCCCCGCCACCCCCACATCCATCCCCCCTCAACCACCCACCAGTGTGTCAGACCCCACCACTGCCCCCCCCGCACTTCGTTATTTCAGCTGCGCTTTTAATCCTGTCCCTAAGCGAACAGACCCGTCAGACGATCCCTAAAAAAAATGAATAATCTGCTCATAACAACAACGTGAAAGGGAAGGGAGGGGGGGGGGGGGGTAGAGAGAGAAAAAAACACTTTGGCACAAGGCTGACTGTACATACTGTACCCTCGGTGGTGGCAGGCAGCCCAGACTGGCCAGCGGCCAAATCCTCAATAAAACACAGAGAGAGAGAGAGAGAGAGAGAGAGAGAGAGAGAGAGTGAGTGGGGGAGAGAGAGAGAGAGCAGGAGCGAGCTAGAGGGACCGAGAGAGACGGAGAGAGAGACGAGGTAGAGAGAGAGAGCGACAGAGAGAGAGAGCCGTGGAGAGAGAGAGGGACAGAGAGAGAGGTAGAGAGAGAGAGCGACAGAGAGAGAGCAGTGGAGAGAGAGAGAGGGACAGAGAGAGAGAGAGAGAGGGAGGGAGGGGCGGCAGCGACGTGTGAGACGGTACACATCCGCGGCACACCGTGCATACCAACGCGCCTTCCATCTCCCCCGCCTCCATCTCACCGTGTTCCTCTGTACAGCTACGCACAGGGGGGGGGGTGTTTTGGGGAGTTGTGAGGTGTCATTTCATAGATAAAAAGACAGAGCGAGAGAGAGAGAGAGAGAGAGATATGATAAAAATCGAGACACACACGCACTGACTGGGATGGAAAAGAAAAAAAAAAGCCTCGACAGTACTGCAGGTGAAAGCAACATAAGCGAGAGAGAAATCAAAGTGCCTCTCCCTTAAGCGGTGTCTGCCTGTCACAGCAGACCAAAGCGCCAATGAGTCAACGCTGATGCGAACACGAGCGCCGGTTGATATTGTGCGTCAAGCGGCCCCGCGTGAAAAAAACACACACAAAAAAACTTTCTTTTTTAGCAGCCGAGACGCGTCTAAAAATACCCTGCCCACATCCTTCGCTGGATCTTGTCGTCAAGGCCTTCTGCGGTTCTTCCTAGAGTTTAGAGTGCGTGTGAAACGACTCTTTTTCCGTTCCTTGGCGGTTCCACCTGCAGACCATTGTCTTTTTTTGAAAGGATGTCAATACGTCAAGTTTACCAGGAACTTCAATAGAAAGTTTATCTGACATCATTACCCTTACCGGTTCACAGCACACAGAGAATTAACTCTCTAACATTGTTCATTGTCCAAAACGCTCCATGACAATGAGTATGATGGTGATGGGCAAGCCCAGGTCACCTGGTCAGCTACGTTTATCCAACTACAGCAGGAGCGATCCTCAAATCGAGTCTGCCTTCGAATTACAGCGCAGGTGTTCTATTCCTGGTCTCGGTGCAGGAATGAGGAGGCCAGAAGGACCGAGGAACGACCTGTTGAAGTCTTCTAGAATCTTCTCTAGGGACGAGCCGTGTCTGAGCCATTACCTCCCATTCATCTCTACTTCTGCCTCTGCCCCCCACCCCTCCAGGACGGTTCGATTACACGGCCCCCACCTCCACCTCTGACGTTGTCTGAGTGTGAGGCTGGCTCTCCGACTACGGATGGATCTCCAAGAGTCTTTTAAGGTCATGGCACGTAAGCTGGGGAGTCAGGAAGTGGGGTGGGTGGGTGGGTGGGTGGGGGGGGGGTTCTGCTGGCTTCTACGGCGGTCTGTTGTGTATTTATGATGACACTGTATTCATAAATGTCAGAGGCGGCCTGTTGCTGTGGCGCCTCTTCTATTATCATTGAGAGCAGATCCTTGTTCTGGGTTTTAAAGGCAGTGTTGTGTTGTTCCGGGGGGGGGGGGGGGGATAAGGAGAAAAAAAGAGAAGAGATTCTAAAATAAACAGACATATTTTCTTACAGTGATCTCTTTACATGCCAAGTCGTGCGTGGAGCCAATTCACCGGCACAGCGTGAGGCATCATTCAGCGCCCCACCACAACATGGTAAGGGGGGGGGGGAGGGGGGGGAGGCGCCGCCAAGAATCAAAAAACACTGTCGACTCTCACTAGGGGACGTGGCGACATTAATTGAGAGATATTAATTTGTTGGTTCAAAACTCAACATGACAGACGGAACAAGCAAACAAACAATAACAACGTACGCCACATTTGCATACAGCGAAGACACTAATTAATTTGGCCTCTGCCGATGGGAGAGTGCAAACAGAACATGCATTCAGATACAGACAGAAGGGTCAAGGCTTTGGATCGTACCAACACGTGGACGAACGGGGGGTGGGGGGGGGTTGGGACCCACACACATGGCCGGGGTCGACCTCAAGGGAACCTGGACCCCCATGGCTTTTACAGAGTTTCTATAAACCATCTGCACGGAGGGCCCTAGGAGGCTGAGAGCTGCCTTCGGGCCCCTAGTAAAAGACGCCCGCTCCAGTGAGAACGAAAAGAAAGGAAAAAAAAGCCTCTCGCCCGCGCTAAGCAGAGCTCCACTCCCGGCCGCTGTGGAGGAGAGTGTGTCGGGCCGGCAGGATCAATAGTCCCTGTGTGTTGAATTACATGGCTTTTAGACTGCTAATGTCACGGCCCGGGCCCTGGCCAATGGGCCGGTGGAGCCGCTGATTCACTGCTGAATGCTGGGTAAAGACAGTGTCTGGGGCCCGGCGCTGGGTAGACCTGGAGATGAGGTTCACGATTAAAAACCCCCGGGGGTCGTATCAGACCGTCCCCCCCGAGTAGTAATAACACTATCTTATCCTAGCATCCAACTCCACTACAGTGCATATTAATTGCCCGATACAGCCGTGTCTACAACAGTGTGGATAGCAAGTAATGTCATAACGGTAGTTTTCACACGTGTTTAATATGTATAAGTTGTCTAATATACTCTTGACGTGTTGCATCTGGTCTCACAAAGAAAAAAAAAAGATGTCTCTGTTGTCTCTTACGTCAGTGAGACAGTCTCTCTTAGCCATGTAGACAATAACAACTGACTCTAGCCTATACATCAGACAACAACTGACTCTGCACAACTGTATACTTGAATGGTATTGAATTGTCTACATCACGGACACAGACAGAGTCATCCATGATCAGATGGGATAAGTAGATGAGGATGATACTGCTAGACTGGACAGTAAATTGCCAGTTTGGGAACCTTTAATGTCTAGTTGCGTACTGTACCTACAGTAGGACTGGAACGAGGAGCTGACTAGTGCTGATAAGACACTAAGGACAAGTAATGACAAGAAATCCAATGTACCTGTACCTGTTACACATGGAGAATAAACTTTTGATTCTATTCTTACCTCAGTGAGACAAGTGTCTCCTACCTCAGTGAGACAGTGTCTCCTACCTCAGTGAGACAGTGTCTCTTACCTCAGTGAGACAGTGTCTCTTACCTCAGTGAGACGGTCTCTCTTACCTGAGTGAGATAATAAGTGCATCCTGAGGCGGAGGCTGTCCAGGAAGCGTTTTCCACACAGCTCGCAGCCATAGGTTTTCATTCCGCTGTGCAGCTTCCTGTTGGAGGAGAACAAAACAAGGCATCAAGAGAACAGCTCTTCCATTACGCCATTTACAGCAACCTGCGAACGCTCGGGCATAAATGACATCAGTCACTCGGCATGTGTCCTGTGCCTTAATACTACGCAAGGGGGCAATTTCCCCCAACACAGACGGTCATTTCAAGCCTTTTCAAGCCATTTTCAACAGAGAATCTCCATGGATATGTTTTAACAATGACAGAAATGGCACAGACAAAGAGACTTTCTGAGGCTTGTTGCTGTTCCCGGGTGCGTCTCTGTGCATCAGTACATCATAATAATCATAAATGGCTGCCAATCTCTTGAAGGTGCATCGGGGCGCAGCTTTATTCCCACAATAAATCACGGGATGCTTCTCCGTCGAGGGCGTTATCACTCAGCACGTGCTCGGCCGCCGCCCCCCCCCCCCCCCGCCGGCACAACGGCTGGAGTCCTATAAAGTGAACCGCCGTGATTTACTTAGACGGACATAGACCGGCACGTAGACGATAAGAGGATACTTTACGAGCGACAAGATTTTTTTTTGTGTTTTTTTTTTTTTAGTCCCACTGTCCGTTCGTGTTATACTGGACAGCACTTACAACAATGGCCCCGCTTTATCACATATCCAGAATGGCCGCCCAGAGGGGCATGTATTCATGGGCCGTGTCCGAATGTCCATACTATGCATGTAGTACATACTATATAGTACGCCAGATGCAGCATGCTACATCAAAATTGTCCCTGCTACATCTGGCGTACTGTGTAGTATGTACTACATATTCCAGAAATTATCCCAAAAATGTAGCAGGCATCGAGAGGATGCTATTACGGAAACAAGATGGCGATTTGAGTGAAACGTTGCGGCACGTCACCGTAGTTTCCGGTTTGTCAAAATTGGTGGAAGTTGAGGCGACAGTAATTCGCCAACCTAGCTTAAATGTTCGTGGACATTGTAGCTATGTCTTAGTTATATCAAGATTAAGCTAACTATTAGCATCTGTGTGCTTATCGGTGTCATATTTATTCAGTTTGAGTAATTTACGATCGATTGGGGGGATACAACGGTCGGCTGGGATCCTGCCTCTCATAGCTAACCAGAAACTGGTCAGTGGGCTGTACCAGGCAGCCTACGTTATGTCTGAATCAAATAACGTTATCAAACAAGCTTGGGAACTAGCTGGCTAGCATAATTTAACTACCCCAAAAGAACCCCTCCACTGCACAAGCTTCTCACCAACCCCAATAATAAAAAGAAGCACAAGCTACTGAGTGCAATGTTAGCCCTGCTAATGGAGAGAATGGATTTGGAGAAGAGTGTTGCAGCTGGTGCTAAACGGGGCAAATTAAAAACATTTTGTGGATTATTATCACAGCCCTTCCACAGTATGGACTATACAGAAAGGTGAGGATCGAGCCTGCTGAATGACCAACTCCAATGCCTGGATAGCTCAATATTGTTGTAAGTTTAACATGAACCGTATGCGAGCCGGAGCCCGTCACTTTCACTGGATGGCTCGAGTAGCATGCTACATTTATCTCGCATACTAAACATGTTTTCGTGGAGATGTATGTACTGTACTAAATAAAGTATGTAGTATGCGAGTTGCAGTATGTACTATATAGCATATAGTATGTAGTATGGATGGAAACACGCACACAAGATGGATGGCATTTTGGTGTGGCAAGTGTTAGGTTTGAGACACATTGCATCCTTCAAGGCAGAGGTAAGCGGGTTAAGAATGGTTTGACAGAATTCAAACAATGCCGCTGAAGACCAAGATCTCTGTGCAAGGCCGGCACCCCCCCCCCCCCCCCCCTTCGCAAACCACCATTCATAGCAGGTAAACCGCTTTATGGTTTCACTGGTGCTCTTGCCCGAGTGAGCCCCCCCCCCCCCACGTCAAGGGACGTGCCAAAAGATGGCTGGCAGTTTGCTTAAGTGCGGTTAGCCAAACGTCAGTTTATTAGCACGCTTACAGCGCTCGGTAATCGTTCCCAGAAAAGTCATTAGCTCATTGTTTGCGCCTCTGAGCCAAGTGCGTGAGTCTCAAAGAGGAAACACGTTCTCACATTTCTATCAGTGTAGGAATACCATTGATGTTGCATACATACACACACACACACACACACACACACACACACACACACCAGCCACAGCTACAAAAACAGTGTGATCTGAATGTGAGGGAGAATGAAGGTTCGCAATCAAACCTCCATTCTGAGTGCAGGAGAGAATGACAAGTCTAATCATGGTACTTCAAGCTGCATTGTCCCGGCATCGAAGGGAGTGATGGAACCTATCATTGGTGCAAGGGTTCTTGTGGAAACAATGGCCTTGATGGGAAGATCTGCTCAACTTCGCCAACTGACACCGTGATCCACCTCCTCGTCACGCAGGAGAGCAGAGGGGATGTTTTGGGGACCCGAGGTGATGACAGATTGATGTCGTACGTCGGGGCTCGGTGATTTACGACTCCTTTTGTGCCGCGAGCCGGCGAGCGCCGTGTCGTATGACAACGGCAGCGAGAGTTATTAAGCCACGAGGTCTGCTGCGACTTCAATGAATATTAATTGACGTAAAGGTGTTTTTTTTCTTCCAAGACTAGACACTAAGAGCCTTAAGAAACCAAACCACATTGGAAAATAAAAAGAGAGAAAAACGAGGCAGACAGAGAGAGAGAAACTAGCAGAAGCCCCTTTTTCCAGAATCCTGACGGCGGTCGTGCAGAGCGGGATTTGTGGAGAGACCCCCAAGCCCCCAGGGTTCGAACTCAAAAGTGAAGGCCTATTGAACCGCGCCATCTTGCCAAATTCCGCGTCGTTTGACATATGTCCGGTGACTTTTGTACTTGCGCTTTTCTGGCCTACTTGCACAGTACAAAGTACAAAAGTCACCGGACATACATCAAACGACGCGGAGTTTGCCAAGATGGCGCGGTTCAGTAGGCCTTCACTTTTGATAGCGGTCAGTGAATGGAGTGACTGTATCCAGTTCTATTAATACATCCATGAAAGACCCCCACAGACAAAAGGGAGAAAGAAGCAGCAAAGCCCTTCGGCAAAGCTGTAAGTAATTAAAAAGCCTGTAAACACCTCCCCGAAATAAAGGGACCCACTTCAAAAGGCAGACAGGTGAGCACTGGGAGAGGGAGGGAGCGAGAGAGAGAGAGAGAGAGAGAGGGAGAAACAAGAGATGAGAGTGAGAGGATCTGGGAAAGGGGTCAGGGGTTGGAGCACCTCGGGGGACACCGGGTGACGCACGCGTCTCACTGTAGCGAGGGAGACGCAGACGTCTCTTCTCCGGGAGGCTTTTGTGCGCGTCGCCCCCCTCAATCTAGCCATTGTCCGACTCGGACTCGGCCCGTCAAGAACAGATCGACTTATTAAGAGTCTGGCCGGGGGAGCATGTGTAGTGGATGAAACCTTAAATACAAGCAGGTGAGGTGTGTGTGTGTAGTGTGTGTGTGTGTGGTGTGTGTGTGTGTTGGTGGGAGCAGACACTGTTGCTGTCCATCTGGGGAGATGGAGCTGAATCCAGTTGTTTGATCTGACATGGGGATCGCGTGTTGTTTGAAGAGGATGGACACCACCTGGTCTCGGACACAACCAGGAGAGAACAGGAGGATCTGGACCGAGCTGAACTACTTCGCTGCTTTCAGACTGTGTTCGTAACAAAAATAAAGCAAGCGTGGGAAAAGTACAATATCTTCCCATCTTCTACAATGTGGGGAAAAAATAAAATACCCCACACACGTTTTTCTCTCCCACGGTGATTTAACGGTGCGACGTTTCGACCCGTCTTCGTCGGGTAAAATTTATTTTTCTCCATAGTTTCCTATCAAGCACTTGTTGGAATGACTCTTGTTCTCTTGTACAGCGCGAGCGTGCAAGGTGTCGGTGTCACTACCAAGAGAGAATCCAGAAGCACAAGCTTACTAGCCACCCCCACACCCTCCTCCTCCCACAACACACAGACACACAGACACACACACACACACGCACCGAAAAAAGAAACTTAACGGAGTAGAGCCACGTTTCTTTTTACGGGTACTTAATTTTACAGGCGGCAGAAACTCTGTGTGACCCTCACTGGTGTTTTTGTGGCTTACAGAGAGACCCCCCCCCCTCTCTGGGAGTTTAGTGCTGCCTGCCTGTCTGTCTGTCTGTCTGTCTGTCTGTCTGTCTGTCTGTCTTCCTGCCTGTCTGTCTGTCTGTCTGTCTGTCTGTCTGTCTGTCTGTCTGTCTTCCTGTCTTCCTGTCTTCCTGCCTGTCTGCGTCGGTGGTGGGACCATTATCCTGGATAAGAAGCAGATGATTTGTCTTGGGGAAGAAGCCAAAACGACCAAGCAATTATTACAAGTTCTTCTGACCAAGGAGGGGTGACCCCCAAGTGCCAGATGTGACCGCACATAAGCCGCCCCCCCTACTCCCACCCCCTCAACCCCCCCCCTCCCACACACACACACACTCTCTCCATGCCTCTCCCCTCTGTAACGTCTCCCTCCCTCAGGACCACCTCCCCTCCCTGTACAAGAACACACACACACACACACACACACACACACACACACACACACACACACACACAAGCATGGGCAGACACAAACACACTTGAACACAGATGCACTCAACCACTCACTCAAATGCGCGTATGTATGTACACACACACCCACCCACACCCTCAACTCCATCAACAGCGCGCACACACACACACACACACACACACACACACACAGTCAAGGCCCCCCCACGGCCAGCTGCTGCTTTGCTCCTGAAACAGAAGATGAGAGATGGTGGTGTGGGTGGGGGGGGTGGGGGGGTGGGGGGGGGCCGCTCGTTTGAAACAGACTGACTGTAGTCATTAAGGAAGCAGACATAAAACTATCTGAAGCCATTTACTCAGTTAATAAGCGACTTTGTCCGGGCAGTCAGTTTTGACAACGGCAATAAATTTCAAATTTATGTCAACAAAACATATGCTGAACACCTCATTTCTGTGCGGCTGGAGTGGCGCGGCGGCCTCGTAAATCAGCGGCGCCGTGTTTGAAACGCCGGCGGATTAAGGGGCCCCGTGTTGCCGAGCTGTTGCAGCTCGCCTCGTATAAATCTGAACTTTTTCACTCGCCGCGCCGACCCTCCTGACCGTACATCATAGCCGGGCTTCTGGGAGGGGAGGGGGGGTCGCACCCCACGCGGGGGTTCCCCCCCTCGTACACACACGTACACACACGTACACACACACACACCAGCGTTAAAAAGTTCAAAGGAGAAGACGACTGGCGGTGAGCAGTTAGGCCCAGCAGGGTATCGGGTCGGAACCCCAAACGTTCTCGTCGACGAGTAACAAACGTGTGTGCATGACCCTCCCCTCCCCCCCCGTTGCGTTTCCAGAGTTGACCCGTTGAGATTTTAAAATGAGTCGATGTCAAAAAGACTGAACTTTGCCATCTCAAACCTCGAGTTCTTGGCCTGCAGCCAAGGACGATTACGTAGTTCTCTCTCATTCACATCATTTCCCTTTGGCAAAAGCAGAAGGCAAATCACACACAAAAAACAACTGGCTACAAAGAGACACTTGATGGACGCAATTATGGTCTTCCTGTCCCCTCCAATCTATTACTACATCTAGTCCTCCACATCCTTCCAATCTGGTGCTACTGTACATGCAGCACTGGACATAGGGCTGGGTTTAAAAAATCGATTCATCGATTCTGAATCAAATGATTCAGAATCGATTAATGAATCCCAGAATCGATCTTTTATTTAATGAATGAATGAAGGAATGAATAGTTCATTCATTCATTCATTTTTGGAAATCAGTATCGATACCTGTCTCCCCTAGTGCCTCTCTGTCTCCCTCCTATCCTCTAACCAGGTCCAGTGTCAGCTGTGGAGCTGTGGATGTCGTAGTATTTAGTACACACACACACACGTACACACAGACACACATCAGTCCACATCCGGCTTAGGCCTGGACCTGATGCTCTTAGCCTTTCTTGCTCCGAAAATTTAATTTAATGTTATTTATTGTTCTTTAAATGTTCTTAGCCATTAGACAAATATATTCCAGGAGCTTGCCCCAGGTTGCCTGTTTCAATATCTGTGTGGTCTGTATGGCTCTATGTGCTACTAACCCTGTTCTGCCTTCCCTCTGCCTTCCCTCTCCCTAGTGCCTCTCTCTCTCCCTCCTATCTTCTAACCAGGTCCAGTGGATGCCCCACTGTCACCAGCAGACATCCCGAAGTCCGATAGATACCCCTGTGTCTGCTGTGGATGTCGTAGCATGTCCGTAGAATATTCTCTCTCCTATGATGCTTTTAGCCTCTCTCACTCTGAAATGTAATTTAATGTAATGTATTGCTTTATAAATGTTCGTAGCCGGTAGACAAACATACTCCTGGAGCTTGCTCGATCGCCTTGTTGAGAGGGGTCAGGGAAGAATTTGTACAGCTCACTTATCTGACCCCCGGGTGATTACTGTTTTTTTGGTTCCCTCTGGAATATGTAGAGAGTGGGTCGTATGCCCACCTCCCTTGTTCTCTGTAAAGCGCATTGTGTTGCCTCTGGGTATGAAATGCGCTACACAAATAAAGCTTTGATTGATTGATTGGTACACAGCACTCGTATTGATGTGTTGCATAACTTGGCAGTCATGTAATTAAGGTTACAGAAAAAAAAAAAAAAGGTTTAGTAACACTAACCTAATCGATATTGAATTGAATCGTAATAATCGATTCTGAACCTTGTGAATCGGAATCGAATCTTGAAATTCGAATCGATACCCAGCCCTAACTGGACATACGTCATAACGCGCACGTCAGTATTGACGATCTGTACGGAGGGAGGCCAAGGGTGAGTGGGAAGATGGCAGCGAGCAGAATGAGGCTGGCTGGGCACTGCTACACGCACCGTGAGCTTCCGGCCAGCAAGCCGGTGTTATGGGACCAAAACATTTGTTGACATAATCAAGATGGATGCGGGAGATCACCGATGAGATTACCAGGTGTGTGGAGGACCGGGATAACTGGCGACAAAGATGGGAGGCGCGTCTGTGGACGACCCGACGATCTAGTACTCCATCTAGTCCTCTGCATCCTCTGAGTCAGTCTGTCTGTGTCTGTCTGTCTATGACACTCCTGCATGAAAGCTTGGCTGGGGACGAGAGATGGCAGTGTGACGGTAGTGGGACTACAGATGGAGAGGTGGTAGTGTGATAGGACTACAGATGGAGAGAGGTGGTAGTGTGATAGGACTACAGATGGAGAGAGGTGGAAGTGTGTGGCAGGGCGTTCGGTAGTCGAGCGGCTAAAGCGCCTGACTGGGGACTGAAAGGTCGCCAGGTTCGAGACCGGGCCGGGCCGCTTGGCGATCGTTGCCTACCGTTGAGCCCTTGAGCAACCCCAAACACTGGCTCAAATCATTTCTACCTTGCTTTGGACAAAAGTCTGTCAACGGTTAAATGACCAAATAGTAAGGAGAGAGGATAGGTAAGAGGAGAGAATAGGAGAAGAGGAGCACAACGAGACCCGCCCTCCCTTTCCCCAAATCTGAGCAACCCCCCCCCCCCCCCCACACAATTTCCCTAATTTCCCTTATGATAGCTAATAAACACACGAGATGTAAACTAGCTAGCTACAGCAGCTAGATCGGACACTTCTTGCCTCGTCGACGACACCTTTCCAGACCGACCCCCCCCCCCCCCCACGGCTACACGCACTGGTCACCATAACAGAAATGATAACTGAATAGTGAGCTACTGAACGGGCCTGGGAACCGAGCGGCTGAGAGGGCCATTGGGGGGGGGGGGGCGGGGGGTAAGGCTCCTCTGTGTTTGTGTGTGTGTGTGTGTGTGTCTCCCTCTATCCGGGGGGACCAAAGAGCATGCTGTCCCATGTGCGATGTCAGATTAAAGTATTTGTCAAATGGGGAGCTGACAATGTGGCAGGTGTGTGTGTGTGTGTGTGCGCTGTGTGGTGCTCAAGTCTGTCAGTCTGCTGCCTTTTGCACTTACCCCCTTTTAATAGAGATCTCAGTCAGGTGTTGACATGACACAGCCAAAACATTAGCATAATGATGATTAATCTTAATTGACGCGAGTGGCTTTTGCACTTTTTGTTCCACCGTGGGGTCGGGGGTGGGGGGGTGGGGGTTCAAGCCTCTAGGGGGGACTAAGGCCATGGCCATTATTTCATTGTAGTCCTCTACTCTTCACAACAACAACAAAAACGTATCGCTGGCATCTGTAATGGCACAAACACTGGAATGTTTTATCCGACGCAGGAGAAAAATCGGGGGGGCCAAGGATGACCCCCCGTCGTTCGAGCTCCGGCTCGTATTTTGGTGCTCTTCCCCACGGCGAGGGGAGTCTTATCGTCGCCCCCGCCCCCCTCCCCCCCCAGGCATTTCCAGTCCATTAGATGGAGGGAGCTGAACAGACGAGGCATCGCACTGCCAGCGAGGAGAGGCGGGAGCACGGAAACAAAAGGATGTAGTCGATGGAGGTGGTGTAGATGGAGGTGGTATAGATGGAGGTACTATAGATGGAGGTGGCGTAGATGCTGTAGATGGAGGTGGTGTAGATGGAGGTGGTGTAGATGGAGGGAGTGTAGATGGAGGTGGTATAGATGGTATAGATGGAGGTGGTATAGATGGTGTAGATAGAGGTGGTGTAGATGGAGGTGGTATAGATGGTGTAGATGGAGGTGGTGTAGATGGAGGTGGTATAGATGGAGGTGGTGTAGATGGAGGTGGTATAGATGGAGGTGGTGTAGATAGAGGTGGGGTAGATGGAGGTACTATAGATGGAGGTGGTGTAGATGGAGGTGGCGTAGATGGAGGTGGCGGTGGCGTAGATGAAGGTGGCGTAGATGGAGGTGGTATAGATGGAGGTACTGTAGATGGAGGTGGTATAGATGGTGTAGATGGAGGTGGTGTAGATGGAGGTGGTATAGATGGAGGTGGTGTAGATAGAGGTGGGGTAGATGGAGGTACTATAGATGGAGGTGGCGTAGATGGAGGTGGCGTAGATGGAGGTGGTATAGATGGAGGTACTATAGATGGAGGTGGTGTAGATGGAGGTGGTGTAGATGGAGGTGGTGTAGATGGAGGTACTATAGCTGGAGGTGGTGTAGATGGAGGTGGTATAGTGAGGTGGTGTAGATGGTGAAGATGGAGGTGGTGTAGATGGAGGTACTATAGCTGGAGGTGGTGTAGATGGTGTAGATGGAAGTGGTGTAGATGGAGGTACTATAGATGGAGGTGGTGTAGATGGAGGTGGTGTAGATGGAGGTGGTGTAGATGGAGGTGGTGTAGATGGTGAAGATGGAGGTGGTGTAGATGGAGGTGGTGTAGATGGAGGTACTACAGATGGAGGTGGTGTAGATGGAGGTGGTATAGTGAGGTGGTGTAGATGGTGAAGATGGAGGTGGTGTAGATGGAGGTGGTGTAGATGGAGGTACTATAGATGGAGGTGGTGTAGATGGAGGTGGTGTAGATGGAGGTGGTGTAGATGGAGGTGGTGTAGATGGTGTAGATGGAGGTGGTATAGATGGAGGTACTATAGCTGGAGGTGGTGTAGATGGAGGTACTATAGATAGAGGTGGTGTAGATGGAGGTGGTGTAGATGGAGGTGGTATAGATGGAGGTACTATAGCTGGAGGTGGTGTAGATGGAGGTACTATAGATGGAGGTGGTGTAGATGGAGGTGGCGTAGATGGTGAAGATGGAGGTGGCGTAGATGGTGAAGATGGAGGTGGTGTAGATGGAGGTGGTATAGATGGTGTAGATGGAGGTGGTGTAGATGGTGTAGATGGAGGTGGTGTAGATGGAAGTGGTGTAGATGGTGTAGATGGAGGTGGTGTAGATGGTGAAGATGGAGGTGGTGTAGATGGAGGTGGTGTAGATGGAGGTGGTGTTGATGGAGGTACTATAGATGGAGGTGGCGTTGATGGAGGTGGTGTAGATGTTGTAGATGGAGGTACTATAGAATGAGGTGGTGTAGATGGAGGTGGTGTAGATGGAGGTGGTATAGATGGAGGTGGTGTAGATGGAGGTGGTATCGAGGAGAGGAGGGGCAGACGGGGGGGACAAATAAACCTGGTGCCAAAAGCCTTTCTCTTAAATGTATCCCACCCCGGCCCCCGCTCTAATGGCATTCGTTTTCAACACAAACGCAGGCGTCCATTTGCTGTTAGTCCAGACCTTTTCTAGCCACACATGCCAGCTTCTGGGGAGGGGAGGGGAGGGGGGGGGGGGGCATAGCGACAGGTCAAAAACCTTCCCCTCTCTGCCACTCCATCCCTTCTTTTCTCTCCGTCCCTCCCTCTCTCCCTTCCCTACTCCCACCCCTCTCTCTCTCTCTCTTCCCTCCTCTCTCGCTCTTCCCCCCCCTCTCTCTCCCTCTCTCTCCCTCTCTTCCCCCCCTCTCTCTCTCTCTCTCTCCCCTCTCTCTCTTCCCTCCACTCTCTCTCTCCACCCCTCTCTCTCTTCCCCCCCTCTCTCTCTCCCTCTCCCCTCTCTCTCTATCTCTTCCCTCCACTCTCTCCCTCTCCTCCCCCCTCTCTCTCCCTGTTCCCCCATCTCTCTTCCCCTCTCTCTCTCTTCCCCTCTCTCTCTTCCCCCCCTCTCTTTTCACCCTCTCTCTTTTCCCCCTCTCTCTCTCTCCCCCACTCTCTCCATCTCTTTGTTTCCCTCCGCTCAGATCCCCCCCCCCCCTCATCAGAGCGTATCAGACGGGCTTGGCGTAACGCTCCCCGGCGTGGACTGTTTATCCGGCGTCCTCCCGCACATATCAATGACTCGCGCCGCCCTGCTCCTGCGGCGAGACGTTCATATGAATTCCAGCCACACTTCGCGCGGCGCGCTCGTGCCCAGCATGGCCGAGCAGCGGGCGGGGAGAGGGGGAGGGGGGGAGAGAGGGAGGGAGGGAGGGAGAGAGAGAGAGAGAGAGAGAGAGGGAGAGAGACACGCGCACGCAGTCGTCTTTTATCACGGCGCTGAGCCTGTTATTTATGATGCTTTCGAGATTACCACCCCAAATTAGCCGGAGGGGGCGTGTGCAGGAGAAAGAGCCAGACAATATTCCTGAGGTGGGAAGGGAGATGCATTCAACGACATGAGTCGAAGAGGAGGAGGAGGAGGAGGGGGGCGACGACAATAACTCGGCATTGAAAGGAGATGTCCTACTGGTGGCCAAGGATATTCATTCACATAATGACCGAATATCGCGCACGTTATCAACTTAATTATGGCTTCCTCTTATCAGAGGCGGCGGTCGGTCTCGACACTTCACTCGCGGACACGTACGCGCACACACACACACGCACACACACACACGCACACACACACAGACAGAGACACAGACAGAGACACATTCGCCCTCATTATCGTCGGCCAAGTCATCATTATCTCCATGAAGCCCATTGTGTGTTGGTATCATGTCTTCGACGTGGGATTGTTAAATAATCACAGTGTCGCCCGGTCGGAAACCTCGCTCTCTCTGGCGGGGAGAGTGTGCTACTGAGCCCTGAGGAGACCCAGACAGTGGAGGTGTATTGTGGAGGGGTGTGTGTGGGGGGAGAGGGGGGGGGGGGGGGAGATAAACAGAGTCGGAGATGGAGACATACACACACACACGCAAGCGCACACGCGCGCAGAATCTGCGGCGTCGAACAAAGCTCAATTATGTGGTCCGGGGAGAGGAAAGCAACAGAGCGCTCCTTTCATTCTGCTGCGTCTCTGAGCTACGGAGTCAGCAGGCAGAACCGGAGGAGCGTTAGTCCTTCGTGGCGGGCGGGGGGGGGGGGGGCGGGGGGGTTGACCCTGGCGGGGGGCCACGGAGGGGCGCGCTATGAGCTGGTGTGAGAGGGGAGAACTTAAGCCCAGGCGCTCCTAATTGCGCTACCTGGGCAAAGAGACCCCGTGTCCAGCTAATCCAGGTTTGATACCTGGATCCCACCCCCCCCCCCCCGCGCCGCCACTAATCCCCCCCCCCCCACCCACACCCCCACACACACACACACACACACCTTGACCAGGGTCCATTTCAACTCTCTACCAGGTTCTGTCTGGTTCTCCCAGGTATCCCGGGCAGGTGTCTGGCGGGCAGGTGAGGGGAACAGAACCGAGGTGACCCGGGTTAAGCTGCGGTACCGGGATATTGAAACGGTATTTTGAGAGCAAGCGCGGTGGGGGTGGAGAACGGCTAGCCGCGGCGTGCATGCGCGATAGGCTAACGGGGACATTTAGACTGGCTTTGAATAGTGAAACAAACGGGGGGGGGGGGGGAGAGAGAGAGAGAGAGAGAGGGAGAGAGAGAGAGAGAGAGAGAGGAGAGAGAGAGAACGCACACGTCTGCCAAGCCCCCGTCCTTGTGCCTCTCTTATTTGTCACCCCCACCCTCGGTCTCTCTCCATCTCTCCCTCTCCCCCTCGGTCTCGTATCAGAGCGCGCCGCGTCTCTTTCGGGTGGCGTCTCAAAATAGCCCGCCGTCGTCGTCGTCTTTCTCTTTTCCTCCCCCCCCCTGGTTTGTTATGTTCTTGTTTTCCTCCGGCTCCTCAGATCTGGTGCTACGGCGGCGGATAGCGTCAGAGCCGGTGCAAGCGTGGGTCCCGGGCTATAAAAAGACCCAGACAAAGTCTTCCCTCCTCCATACATTATTCATGGACACCACCTTCCATCAAGTGGCGGGAAAAAAAAAAACTCAAGGATGTCTAACTTTAGGTGTCGCTGGAAAGCCGAGATGAAGGGGGGGGGGGGGAGAGGAGGAGGAGGAGAAGGAGGAGAGAGATTAAGCCGCGGAAACATTCCTCAGTGCCTTGTATAATTCATCCCCCTGTTTCAGATGTCCTCAAACGCCGTGGTGCCTCCAGAGGGCTGCCGTTTACATCCGCGTTGCTCAAGGGAGAAGAGGAGGTTTAGTTGTTTCTCTTTGTTGGCTCTGTCATAACGAGATGCGCACCTGTTGCCTTACAACAGCCTTACTAAAAGATGGCATTCGCGACAACAACCTGTGCGCGGAGGAACGGCGCAAAAAAACACAAAAACAAGGCTGCCTAAACGAGAAGGGGGGTTTCTGAAGGATGGCCCGATATGTTAGACAATCTGACTGATACACTAGAACACTGTAGTCAACACTACTACACTAGAACACTGTAGAATCATTACTCCTACACTAGAACATTCTAGAGTCAATACGACTACACTAGAACATTCTAGACTATCTGACTACGACACTAGAGCATTCTAGACTATTCGACTACGACACTAGAGCATTCTAGACTATTCGACTACTACACTAGAGCATTCTAGACTATTCGACTACTACACTAGAGCATTCTAGACTATTCGACTACACTAGAGCATTCTAGATTATTCGACTACTACACTAGAGCATTCTAGACTATTCGACTACTACACTAGAGCATTCTAGACTATTCGACTACTACACTAGAGCATTCTAGATTATTCGACTACTACACTAGAACATGCTAGACTATTCAACTACTACACTAGAACATTCTAGACTATTCAACTACTGTACTACACTAGAGCATTCTAGACTATTCAACTACTACACTAGAGCATTCTAGACTATTCAACTACTACACTAGAGCATTCTAGACTATTCGACTACTACACTAGAGCATTCTAGACTATTCGACTACTACACTAGAGCATTCTAGACTATTCGACTACACTAGAGCATTCTAGATTATTCGACTACTACACTAGAGCATTCTAGACTATTCGACTACTACACTAGAGCATTCTAGACTATTCGACTACTACACTAGAACATGCTAGACTATTCAACGACTACACTAGAACATTCTAGACTATTCAACTACTGTACTACACTAGAACATTCTAGACTATTCGACTACTACACTAGAACATTCTAGACTATTCGACTACTACACCAGAGCATTCTAGACTATTCGACTACCACACTAGAACATTCTAGACTATTCGACTAGTACACTAGAACATTCTAGACTATTCGACTACTACACTAGAACATTCTAGACTATTCGACTAGTACACTAGAACATTCTAGACTATTCGACTACCACACTAGAACATTCTAGACTATTCGACTAGTACACTAGAACATTCTAGACTATTCGACTACTACACTAGAGCATTCTAGACTATTCGACTACTACACTAGAGCATTCTAGACTATTCGACTACTACACTAGAACATTCTAGACCAGGGGTCTGTAACCTGTCGCAGGCGGCTCTTCAGTGGCTCTCTGATCTTGACAAATTATATTGAAATGAATAACCATTACTTTTTAAATGTTTAAATATTGATTAACATTGTCCAGCACAAATTGTGTGTAAAAATATCAACAGAACACAGGAAATTAAGTGTTTGATGCTCAAAAGGAGGACCCCCAGAACCCCCCACCCCCCTAATGTGTCCCCACTTGGTGCGTCCCACCAGGCCTGAATATAGGGGAAACACTGCCTTCATTATAAGGCTCAAATGTTTTGCGGCTCTCGATAGTCTAGAACAGGGTCAGCAACCTTTACTATCTGATTACTACACTAGAACATTCTAAAATCAATAATACTACACTAGAGCATTCAGAGGCAATCTGACTACTACACCTTAACATTCTAGTCAATACTACTACACTAGAACATTCTAGAATCAATACTACTACACTACAACATTCTAGAGTCAATACTACTGCACTAGAACATTCTAGAGTCAATACTACTACATTAGAACATTCTAGAGTCAATACTACTACATTAGAACATTCTAGAGTCAATACTACTCCATTAGAACATTCTAGAGTCAATACTACTACATTAGAACATTCTAGAGTCAATACTACTACATCAGAACATTCTAGAGTCAAGGCTGAGCAGTGAAGACTAGTGAGGTGGGTGGAGGTGACCGGGCAGAGTTCTGGGCAGTGAAGACTAGTGCGGACCAGTTGACAAGGAGGCAGATTATTATTTCAGCCTTGGCTGCGACTCTCAAAATATTATGCAATGCCTCTCTAGATTGATTTACTGTACACAGTGCAACGCAGGCCAGCTCACATTCTAGGAAACGGACAGCACGGCGTGTGTGTGCGTATGGTATGCTTATACTGCCAACGCGATGACAATTAGCAGAGTAGACAATCCATTTTGAGGGGTTGTTCTTGGAAAGCCGCTATTTTTTAATCTTTTTTTTTTTTTAAGCGCTAATTTTGTCGGTCTTATTTTGACACCCGAGACTGCCGCGGGCAGCTTGTTTTGATGCGTCTGACCTCTGTGAGCGTGTGTGTGCCGTGCGCCGCTCGGGGGGGTTCAGGTGGCGGCGGCGGCGCTGGGCATCTGCACTGTCATTCTCCGCACGTCTGCCTTCCGAGAGCAGAGCCCGCGGCCGCCACCGAACAGCCCCTGCTGGGACACGGAGAGACGGAGTAAACAAGTCCCTCTCGCCTGTGTGTGAGTGCGTTGAGGAGGGGTGTGTGTGTGAACATCTTTGGGAAGGCTACAGGAAGAGAGCTATGGGGTTACGACAGTGTGTACTGTACGTGCTTCTGTGTAAGGACATAGCAACCAGGCAACCGGTCAAATCCAGAGACCCACGCACGCCATCGCCGCTCGCCACCAATCAGCCTATTACGGCACGCGCCTTCGTGACACGGGGCCCGGCGGCGGCGGCGGTCAGCGAAAAAAAGGAGCCAGCGGCCGGTCGGTCAGTCGCTGGCTACGGGCCGTGCCAAGAATGTCTGGCAGATTGGACTCACGCTCCTCCGGACGCGGCCCCTCGTATGTGAGAGGGGCTCATTGACAGGCGGCTAATGACGGCCTGTCCTGTGACTCCTGTCGTTCGGCGGGGGCAACAATGACGGGTTTTTGGCCGCTAAGTGCATTAGTCTAACGTGAGAAAGTAAAATAGATTTTTATTTTTTTTATTTTTAAAGGGTCTGTTTTCAGTCTGGGTAGCATGGACTCAGGAGCGATTTTTAACAGAGTGGGAGTGAGGGATGGAGGGAGGAGGGGGAGAGGAAAAAAAAGGTTAAAAAAAAAGAAAAACAACTTTAAAAAAAAAAAAAAAAACGCTGACAGCTTCTTGGCCCGGAGGGGAGAGGAATTCTGAAATACCGGGGTATGACATGCAAAGGTCGTTTTCTAGTCAGGGAGCAGACTTTCCCTGACCCTGGCGGGGGTATGGTGTTGTAGGGACGTCAGGGAGCAGACTGTGTGTGAGGAGAGCTAATGTGTGGGTGTCCAGCGGGCCACAGACCCCCCTTGCTCCCCCTTGGGCCTGGACAGCATGGCGGCGGGCGCACATGTATGTGGCTGTGCGTGTGTGTGTGTGTATGGGGGTGGGAGGTTGGGGTAGCTTCTCTACATCTCTCTGCTGGAGGGAGAGAGAGAGAGAGAGAGAGAGAGAGAGAAAGAGAGAGAGAGAAAGAGAAAGGGCGTAAAGGAGAAATCGATACGGACGCTGCTCTGAGTCACTCCTACTGTGCTATCTCGTCGGGGGGCGGGGTTCAGGTGGGCTGGCTGGCTGGATGGCTGACTGACTGTCTGGCTGGGTGGTTGGTTAGCTGGTTGGTTGGCTGGTTGGTTTGCTGGTTGGTTAGCTGGTTGGTTGGGTGGTTGGTTGGCTGGTTAGCTGGTTGGTTGGCTGGTTAGCTGGCTGGTTGGTTAGCTAGTTGGTTGGTTGGCTGACTGACTGGGTGATTGGGTAGCTGGCTGGCTGGGTGGTTGGTTAGCTGGTTGGTTGGTTGGCTGACTGACTGGGTGATTGGGTAGCTGGTTGGCTGGGTGGTTGGTTAGCTGGTTGGTTGGTTGGCTGACTGACTGGGTGATTGGGTAGCTGGTTGGCTGGGTGGTTGGTTAGCTGGTTGGTTGGTTGGCTGACTGACTGGGTGATTGGGTAGCTGGTTGGTTAGCTGGTTGGTTGGTTGGCTGGTTGGTTGGCTGACTGACTGGGTGATTGGGTAGTTGGCTGGCTGGGTGGTTGGTTAGCTGGTTGGTTGGTTGGCTGACTGACTGGGTGATTGGGTAGCTGGCTGGCTGGGTGGTTGGTTAGCTGGTTGGTTGGCTGGTTGGTTGGTTGGCTGACTGACTGGGTGGTTGGTTAGCTGGCTGGTTGGTTGGCTGACTGACTGACTTGGCTGGTTGCGGAAATCTAAAAGGACGACTTAACAAAACGAATAAGCATCAGCGCTGCCAGCCCAGCAGGGTTGCCAGTACCCCGGCGTGGAGCGGCGTGGCCGGGCCGGCAGACGGGCTGAGACGCGGGGGGGAGGAGTCTGGCAGCACACACCCCCCCACCCCCACACCCCGCTACAGAAGACGCGCGCGTGTTCCTAGAGGCAGCACAGCCGGGTGGGAACAGCAGATTTGTACGACGCTGAATGAATGAATGTCCGGGGGCGGTCTGGCCTAGCGGGGGTCTCGCTGAACTCATTTATATCGACGCGGTAACTGCCCAGAAATATGACTCAGTGCGACCGGTTGGCGGTGTCACCGGAATAGTATTTTTATGGCTGGAGAGAGAGAGGGTGGGGGGGGGGGGGGGGGGGGGTAGAACAGCCACTGGTTAGCAAACTATTAAGCTATTAAAAGGCCCGCGTGACATCATGTAACCGTGCCGGTTTATTAGTAGCTCGTCATGCAGTGAACACATGCTAGGAGCGTGTCCATGTTCGCTTATCAGATACAGCTCCGTTTTGCGAATGAAAAAAAACTAAAAACTGGCTTTCTTTGTAAGCCACCCCCCCCCCCCCCCCCCCCCCCCCACACACACACACACACAATAAGCCATACATTTCCCCTCTCCACTTTGAGTCTGGGAGGCTGGATGTCTCGTGGTTGGTTAAATATTTGCCAGCTGGGGCAGCCGGCTTTTCACTTTTTTTTGTTGTTGTGTGCGCCGTTGTGAAAAGAACAGGTCTTGAATCAATCATATGTACAATGAATCCAATAAGCGTGGAGCTAGAACGCACCTGGGGTCTGAGACTGTGTGTGTGCGCGTGTGTGTGTGTGTGTTGGCAGTGCCCGCCTGGGCAGACCCCGAGGTCTGTTGCTGCTCTTGTGGTCCCGTCTTGCAGCAGATGCCATGCTACAGAAACGGTAATTAATAGCCCAGTGGGGCTAGGGTGTGTACCCCCCCCCTCCTCCTCCCCCCTCACACACACACACACACACAGGCCACATATTATGTCTCTGTTTGCCCCGGGAGTGGCAGCAGTGGCAGCAGGGCCCTCGAGTCCCCCGCGGGCCAAACTCCGCCTCATTGTGCCAATCAAATCCCGGGGGGAGAGAAGAGTCCTGAAGAGGTCCGGGCTCGGCCGCCCCGGTGACCAGTCTCTCCGCCGCCGCTTCGCCTCGGTACCGACCGGTACCGACCGGTTCCGACGGGCGAACCGGGAGAGGCGGGCGGTTTGGCGCCGACGCATCTGTTTGCGTCGCTACTGTGCTTCGGCGTGGTGCCGGTTCACCACAAGCGCTCTCTGTTCAGGACTATATCTGCCCGGTTTACCAGCCCGGAGCACCCGGCCGCAAACCCCAGCTGCGCTGCTCCTCGCCACCAGCGCCGCCGTACTTAGAAAACCCAGAATTCTTGCCTGCCGCGACTATTTGGAGAGCCGGGATACGTCGAGTATGAAGTCCTGGTGTGACCCCTTCACAATCAACCCCAGGTGTATCCCTCCTAGGGTAAGAACTTTTTTTTTTTGGGTCCGTCTCTCTGGCCTCATATGTGAAACCGGGGATGATAATAGTAATAAAATAATCATAAAAAAAAAATCTGTCTCTTTCACAATTTCAAATAGGCGCAATTGTCTCCTAACCGTTCTCTGTGGAAGTGTTCAATTTAGACGGTTGTGGAACGTTCTCAGCCTCTGATCCGGTAACCTCCGGGCTGCTGCTGGGATTCCAGCAGCTGTATTTAACGCTGTGCCCGCGTCTTGGGGGGGGGGGGGGGGGGTGTCTCGCGTCGCTTTAACAGCTCGCTAGGGCTGCCGCCTCGATGCTAGCCCCCCTCGGCATTTAAATCAGCTGCTTAACAAACATGTCCCCCCTCCTCCATTCCATCCCCGGCACTCCTTCATGTTACCTGAGACAAGCAATTTACCTCTTTTTTTGTTTGCTTGACCTAGAGAAAACAATTTCGGAGGGGTCTTCCTGTGGTCTTAACAGCTCCGCTTGAACAGGTAAGGAGACCGGGCGCGCCTTTTTTCCACCAGAAGATGAATTGGCGAGCTGTCGGCTTCAGACAGGCAGAGTCGTTGTGTTTCTGTAATGGGACACTGGAAGTGTCTTTGATTAATGAAAGCGCGATACTGAGCTGTTAGGGAGCCCGCCGCCGCCGCCGCCAGAGCGATTGAGAGGCGGATACGTGCCGACAGACGCACGCGGGAGCACGGCGTGCCGGGAGGAGGAGGAGGAGGAGAGAGCGAGTCTAGATGCCTCACCTCCGGGGCCCGTTGCGAAGGCCCGTCTCGAGAGGGGCGTGGCGGACGCGTTTTTCTCCGGGCTCGATGAGCGGCTGTAATTGCGTCGCCGCGGCTTCCTGATGAGGATGGAGAGGCGTGGCCGAGGATACTGAACGCACGCCCCGCCAACACGCGGCCACGTGGGCGGAAAACTCGCGCTCTCAGATTCCTACAGCGATGGACGCGCCATGTGCATTCAAAGGGGAAGAAAATTTGAAGAGGAAGTGATGGAAAAAAACTGCAACATTGCAAGTGCATGGAAACAATCACATTTAAAACCTATTTCGAAACCCCTGAGGCAATATATACTATACTGTAAAGTGATATATATATAAAGCTATTTCCATTTGCCTTACTAAAGGGTAAAAGACACAGTAGGCCTACTGAGTCTATCAATGATCACCGGGCTTTTCTAGTGAGTTAACAAGAGCCAAGAACAAGATGTTCTACCACTTGTTTGTCTGAATACATGTTGTTCCGTCTTTCACTTGGACTCTCTCCCCCGTCTGGCTGAAGTCTAAAACCTCAGAATAAGACACACAATCAAACCGAAACATTCTCTTTCTCCAGCAAAGAGATGCTGGGAAAGTTTACCCTGTTTTCGTGTTTCCCAATAATGGTAAGGTTAGCACACAAGCGCACACAAGTCTCCCTGTTCGGGCGCCAAGTTACATTCCAGATATGTTGGAATAAACAATATCTCTGGGAACAGCTGACTGAGCACTCGGGTGGCCATTTTGGCCATTTCTAAAACTGCATTTCGTGATATCTGTTCTCTGTAAATGTATGAAAATGATGTAATGGAACAGGATAGAAAGAGAATGGAGAGACCACTGTTTACAAGACAGCTGCCGAGAGAGACCGGTTCCAGCAAACTGTTGTTGTTTGTTGTTGGGGCTAATACACATTTATTGCACTGCTGGTTATTATTACTTTTTAAAAGGCAGAAAAACATTTTAATGAGCTGATTAGTTTGCCTGGCATTAAACGCTCATTCCTCTCTCTCTCTCATCGTGATTAAGGGGGTTTTCCTGTGAGAAGTGCGTCTTTAACAGACCTCCTTACATCACGTCACCCAAACTGCTCCAAGATGGGAGTGCAGAGACTAGCACTCTAAAAGAACTATCTGCTTAAAAAAAAAAAAAAAGATGTATATATATATATATACATGTATATATATATAAAGGTGATTTTCTTTTGTGCTAGGGTGTCTCCCTGCCCCACCCCCCATCCCAGGCCCTTATTCTCAGCTCCTTCAGACTTGGGATGGGATTATTTTTGGGGGGCACGGTAAGAAAGGATGTTTATGTTGGCCCTTGTTTCCAGGGCTGGGAGCCGACCCGAGGGTGCGCATTCCTCACCCAGAGCATGACTAAAGGTATGTGAACCATCTGGACAAAGCCACCGGCCACAATGGCCATACAGAGGCTAGGCCAGGCCCGGTCGCCCTGCGGCCCCTCTCCCTCTCTCGCACGCACGCACGCGCGCGCGCACACACACACACACATGCACACACACACAGTTGGCCCTTTCTTTTAAAGGGCTGGAGCAACTAGATATCCATCTGTTCCACCAGGGGTCCAGCAGTATATCCACCGCGTACGCGCGTGTGTGTGTGTGTGTGTGTGTGTGTGTGTGTGTGCATGCATGCGTATGTTTAAGTGTGTTTGTATGTGTGTGTGAGTGCTGCGGTTCCTCTTCCTGTCTCAGGTAGGGTGAACAAGGGCACTTGTGACTGAATGTATGTATGTATGTGTGTGTGTGTGTGTGTGTGTGTGTGTGTGTGTGTGTGTGTGTGTGCGCGCGCGTGCGTGCGCATATAGACATAAAACCATTTGTCTGAGATCTGTTGCAACGCTACTTTGTGGCCTGTTCAATTCCCCATCAACACTAAATCTAATCATGAAAAGTAGACGGCCGATATCCGGTAGACGCCATCCTGATGAAAAGACCTGATTCAGTGTCCAGCGCCTATCTGACCCAGATCTCTGCTTAAACTGCCCTTCACCACGTTCCTCCAGAACCGGCTAATCCAACAAACATCTGGCCCCCTGGAAAAACTAAACAAACAAACACCTGAGCCAATCACATCCCGGGGGGGGGGGCCTCGGCCGAGGAGCGCAGACGCCGACGAGGGGAACCGGGACAACAACAAAAAAAGAGAGCGTTGATTAAGGCGAGCGCCGAAGTGAGCGTTGACCCGACAGAGTTCTCGTCTTCCACCTGGACTCTCCACCTCTGAGGGGCGTCGTCTGTTTTCTGGGGGCCCGGTGAGAGGGGGGGGGGGGGGCCCTCAGTCTGCCGCCGCTTATAAAGAAGCTGAATTTGATAATCAGCCAAGACAGTCAATTTGCTAATAAGGGATTCTAATTAATGAATCAATGTGCATTACGGGGTGGCGCTATTGTCAAGAGCAGTCAAGTGCAGTTTGCTCCCCCCCCCCCCTCTCTCTCTCGCTCCCTCTCCCTCCCTCTCCCTTTCGCATTGCTTTGAACGCACGCGGGCTTAAAAGCTGATGTCAATTTCGCTCGGTGCCTGGCCAATTGTGCCTCGGAGAAAAAGGGGGACTGTTAAGTTCAAGTGTGCTCACCGACCGTGCGTCTCAGTCGGTCTTTACCGGGAGATGAGGGTGGTGCCGTTCGGCATGTGTCAGAACAGAGCTAGATTCTGAAGCTGCAACAACCACTAAAGGTGATAAGGCAAAGTGTTTGTAGTATTTTATCCGGACTGTTAGAACTGTTAGAACACAGTACCCACTATCCTTTTCTAAGCCGTGACAATGTTTAGGCCCAATGTCCTCATTAATATGAATAAATAACAACCTTATACGGTATGCAAGACAAAATCCTTTGGAGATCTTACGCTTAACACATTCTAAACCTCTAGCAGGAACACTCACTTATCAGTGGACTCCAGCCCAAGTCCATTCTAAACCCCCTGTGTTCAGGTCATTGTTGAGCCTTGGGTAAACCCAACACAGTGGTCATGTTGAGGGCAGTAGTGCCCTCTAGGCTGAAACTGTGCAGCCCCCCACTGTCGATGAAGCCAATGGGTTAAGGGAGAAAGAGAGGGAGAAAGAGAGGGAGGGAGGGAGAGAGAGAGAGAGAGAGAGAGAGAGAGAGAAAGAACAGCTCACCCACAGAGGGGGCTAAGTAATAGCAAACTCCGACGCGCGGACAAATAAAGGCTCCATTTTTAGTTCAGTCGTCCCTGTGACCTAGAAAGACCCCCGCCACATGTTAAAAAAAACACACACATGCACAGAAACCAATTTCCCAACTGGCTCCAGTTTAATACAACAGCTACGTCTTCGCAAACTGTGTGGTAGAATAAATGGAAAATACGTTTCTGGACAATTGGGGAAAATGTCAAAAATATATGGGATATTGATTATGTACCTCTCTCAAACATGTTTTATAGAGAAATTTAAATTACAGTAGCCACCTGCCTTCAACCTTCAACATCTGCACAACCAACGGGTCAAATTCCATCAAGACGTCCACACTGTGACCGACACGACAACTAAAAAAAGTTTCCACTGCTCCGAGTCGGGAAGGGTTGGGGGAGGGGGGAGGAATTTATAGAGGGGATGGGTGTGTGGTGGTACGAGGGTTCAGAGGTCAGGGCCCAGCACTCAACAGTCGGCCTAAAAGCACGCGAGATAAGAGCCTGAAAGCATCCTGTGTGAGCCTGATACCGGCCCCTGGGCAAACAGATACAGTCCAAAAAGCTTGACGACTGGAATCCTCTTGCTTTGGTGCTTTAGAGGCGTCTTAGACAATCGGTCAATAGAGCCACTGAGGGAGGGGAGAGGGTGGGTAGTGGCTTGACCAGCGCACTAAGCTCGTTCATCAACGCTAATGACCCCGGCTTTATTCTGTCACTACGGATGACCTTCATCTGCGCTACAACGACGACGACGCCAAACCGGACAATGTGGCCAAGAAGGCAGGCATCCATCCATTCTGGGGAAAAAAAAATGTCTTGAGCAAGAGGGGTCGCGGGGGTCACCGGCGCACTCGGCACTCCCTGAGAGAGCGGGCGTGTCTCAAGGCGGGCGCTATTTGCGCACCGGCTCTTGGCGATTTGCTTATCTGCGGCGTGCTCGACGGCGAGGGGGGGGGGGGGGGGGGCGTCTGGCAGGTGGTGACAAGGTCTCGTCTGGGGGCTTGACAACTGTGAGTGATCAACATGCCTTTCAACCCGCCCTACGGACGCTATCTGGGAGTCGGGGACCGGACGGATCAATCTCACTTCAAACTGAGGCTGGTTCGTCTCCGGCTGTGCCGGGGGGGGGGGGAGTTTGCACTGGGGCGTTAGAAGCTGGACTGAGCCGTCTGTCCAGGGGGTGAGTAAAGGCACACGTCCGCAAAAAAACAACCCCCCCCAAAGAAAGGCTTTACAAAATCTCCCCAGACACAAAAAACTGCTTTTATTCCATCTTCTTGCGGGTATTATATTGAAAATGATTTTTGTTCGATGTCTGCAGGTGTCTGCAGGGCCCAGGGGCTCTTGTGTAAGAAGCCCGAGTGATCTCTAGTAAACCCCGCGGTGCGCTAGACACTTCTAAACTGGCTGCAAGTGAGCAAACCAACACGGCAGCAATCAGAGCCTGGAGCTCTGCTCTTCCTCTGTTTCACTACCCCTTTCCTGATTTGAACACCCGTGCTGCCTAGAGCCCGTCAGCAACTTCCCCCCCAGCGCTGCAGCCACACACACACGCACACAACTCTGCTGTCACAGGAAGGGGGCTGGTCACACACACACATACATGGGCACACACACACACACACACACACACACATACACACGGGCATGCACACACACACGGGCATGCACACACACATACACACACGGGCACGCACACACATACACACGGACACGCGCACGCACACAGGACTGTAACTACTACCGACTCTGAATTGTGAGAGTTAAATCAGATTTGCCTGTTCAAACCAGAGATTTGACGATTTGTTCCTTTTTTTTCTCCTCATTTTGTGAGTGGAATCAGTCGGGACAGCTGTCAAACTTTAAACTCAAACTTGAAGGCAGCACAATAAAAGATGCCAAGATTTTTCTTGCTAAGCATGAATCATCTAGCCCACATTGTCCACCTACTTCAGATGCCCCCATGTTTTTATGCAGTGTTTCCCATAGCCTACATTAGCGTTCGGCGATTCCAAGATAGTCTCCTCAACTGCACATTTCAAAGTGTGCGTGAATAGGCTCTGTGTAGCGCGTCAGTCAACAAGGAAATGTTTCGCGAAAGCATTTGCGCCGATGTTAGAGCTCTATCTATGGGACAAAACATTTGTTTCCAGCAGACATCTTAGACTAAATTGATGTAAGAAAGCAGTTGTGTGTTGTGATATTCCATTTGTGAAATGCACCTGATCGCTGGCGCACTGTAGGCTAGGGGCACAGCGGAGGGGAGAGGGGCTCGTTCCTCTGCTTTATCAGTCAAGTCTCCGTTTACTGCACAACAAATGGCTACAGAAATATCCTGGGTCTAAAACGAATGATTGGCCTGTCCTATATGAATCCCAAGGCAGGTGAGTGGTCTTAGCCCACCAGCGCATCTTGACATTGGAGCAAAAAAAAAAACCCGACTCCTCGACTTCAAAAATCAGTCGACTTAAGGGCCTCCGACTGATGATTTGACTTGTCGACTTTCAGGGGGCAGCCCTACACACGCGCGCGCACACGCACGCACGCACACGTCTGCCCTATTTGAATGAAGCAGGTCTGTTTTATTGCTTTATTGGGAAATTTGCTTTATTGGGAACACAACAAAATAATTGATTCGAAAAAAAACTAAAGAAAAACAAAATAATCCCAACGAACACAAAAGCCTGTAAAGCAAAATCCTCCTTGATGCCAACTGCTTTAATAGAACAACACTGGGCACATATTTTAGCGTGCCGCTAATCGCAAGACGCCGGGCCGCGTTGAGCCGGGCTCCCTTGGCTGCGAGTCGGCGTCGCCCGCGTTTCACCGACGACGACGCCGCCGGGGGAGACGGCGCTCCGTCCTCTTTGCAAGCGTGGAAATGAGATCCTTTCAAGACTCTGCTGGCCGGTTTCCTGTTGGCAACATCCTGTCCACCGAACAAAGGCATCTGTGGCTGGCATCGCACCTCTAGTCCCGCCTTTCTCAAAACGTGTCGAAACAAGGGTAGCATGGTGCTCGCTGTCATTGGAGAGGTACTGTAGTACAGTAACTGTATCAAATCCCTTCTGGAAAGTCTATTCACACTCCAGCCGACTGCTGTGTTGGGATTCATGTGGAGTTCACGACCATGACGGGGTTTTTATGTGGGTTTGAATGGAGGGAGCTGAGTAGAGGGGAGATGTGCTGAACCTGGATTTAGACAGGAGGGGCCTGTACCTCTCATCCCACCTCAGAGGTAGTACACCATGTTCACTCATGCTCTCTAACACTCACACAAACACACACACCCATGCACACAACACACACATCCACCCGCACACACCTGCACACACACAAAAACACACACACACACACCCATGCACACACCCACCCACACACACACGCCAGGGTTTACCCAGCAGATTAGGCCGACAGCAGCCTTGACATCAGAGAACAGCCTAAAACCACAGGAACTCCAGACAACCTTCTAAACAAAGAGTGGATGAATCAGCGCTCCCAAGCCTCCATTTAACTCACTCTGACAGTAATAAATCCACATTATTCCCGTTCAGGCCCCGAGTCACAGGCCGGCTCCATTTGGCTGATCGGACTAAAAGTTTTGGGGAACTTCAGCTTGAGAACGGTCACGGTGAAGGTGCACTGAGGGGAAGTCAACCGGAATAAAAACTTTAACAAAATAAATGGATGAATAAAAAAAAAACTTTAATCATCAGCATCCACTTGATTAGCGTTCGTTGTACTTTCAATTCACAAATCGCCGAGTCATCCTAATGAGGGAGAGTTTCCCGGAGAAAAGGAGCGAAAGCGCAGCTCTTCCCCACGTGACGTGCGGCGGGAAAAGTTTGTGCCTTTGTCAGGGGTTCGGGAGCGCTTGGGCGCGGTGCCGGGGTCTGCGGCCTGGGAGGGGTGTGATGCGAGGGAACGCGGCCTGATCCGAACCGCTCGGCTACAACTGTTCCATGAGTGTCGCTGGCTTCGCTAATGACGTGATTAGCGCCAAACGAGAGGTTAATTTGTAACGTGTCGGCCCACTCACAGAGTCTTTAACGAGGGTCTCGCCGAGAGCGTACATATTTAGACGACTCGGCGCCACCGCACAACATGTCCAGGCCGTTGTAAACGTGGGTGATATCTCAGCTGAGGTATTTCATGAAGCAAATTAGAAGGATGATTTGTTACATTGTCAATCTTAGGTTTAGCTCTCCTTGGGGTTGCTAATTGTACAGGTTTAGTCGAGTTCTCGGCCCTAATTCGGAATCCGGAGGAACGTGCTCAACAGTGGAAACAGATTCATCTTAAGTGATGAAAATTCACTTTCACACACTATCGTTTCTCTCATTTCCTCACAAAAGTCCCTGTATTACCGCTCTACTGAATACAAATTTCAAACGGTATTAAAAAACAAAACCTTAGATGATGTGATCAAATTCATTCCAGCTCCGCAGCACCTGCCTCGTGTCATTTCTCCCCCCCTCTGATCTGGACATACAGAGGGACAATGTTGGGCTGACGTCAGCGCCGTACCCTTTATGCAACGTAGCGCTGACGTTTGTGCCCCCCCCCCCCTTTCTGTCCTGCGTAGACTGTTCACTTTCCGTTGACTGAAACGGGCGTGGGAAAAGGCATGTTTGGTATTTGACAGTTCTGTGTCAGTCGTGTGACGGATCACTAAAGATGACGGTTTGTCTTGCCGCGTCACTTTCTATGACCATGTACCGGTCATTAAACTTGTGATGGGTAACTGTCATTCTAACGTCACGTCTTTTGTCAACGTTTGCCATTATGATCGCCGTGACAAACTACTTGTGCAGCTACTAGACTTAAGACGCCGGTTGTTTAAAAATGATTGTTCAGTTGGAAATGTCCCTGAATCATAAGGCGGTCATGAGTCTTGCAACATCTCACAAAAAACCTTTACCATAACAGGTGTCTGTCAACAAATACCCACGTAGATGTGACGTTTTCTCAATGGCCAGGCTGGAAAGCTAATCACAAAGAGAGACCAGCATTATCTCTATTCTATAAAGAGAGACCGACTTTATCACTGTTCTATAAAGAGAGACCAGCATTATCACTGTTCTATAAAGAGAGACCAGCATTATCACTGTTCTGTAAAGACACCTGCATTATCACTGTTCTATAAAGAGAGACCCGCATTAACACTGTTCTATAAAGAGAGATCACCATTATCACTGTTCTGTAAAGACACCTGCATTATCACTGTTCTATAAAGAGAGACCTGCATTATCACTGTTCTATAAAGAGAGACCCGCATTAACACTGTTCTATAAAGAGAGACCAGCAACATCACTGTTTTATAAAGAGAGACCAGCATTATCACTGTTCTGTAAAGAGAGACCTGCATTATCACTGTTCTATAAAGAGAGACCCGCATTAACACTGTTCTATAAAGAGAGACCAGCAACATCACTGTTTTATAAAGAGAGACCAGCATTATCACTGTTCTATAAAGAGAGACCTGCATTATCACTGTTCTATAAAGAGAGACACGCATTATCACTGCTCTATAAAGAGAGACCAGCATTATCACTGTTCTATAAAGAGAGACACGCATTATCACTGCTCTATAAAGAGAGACCCGTATTGTCTGTTCTATAAAAAGAAACCAGCATTATCTCTGTTCTATAAAGAGAGACCAGCATTATCACTGCTCTATAAAGAGAGACCCGCATTATCTCTGTTCTAGCTCTTAAGAGCTGTCCTCAATTTATCGGGGAGTTGGACTCGGCTGTGGAAGTAGCAGCCATCATATCACAGACAGTGTTAACAGGTAGGCCACAGCAATCCTCTGGTGGGAAGAGACTGCCCCAGAAAAAGACAAGAGACCTCCATCATCTGACAGAGGAGGGGGGGGTGGGGGGGGGGAGAGCGTGGCGGGAAAGATTGGCTGGGGATGAGACGACCCCCCCTGAACCCCCGCAACCATCCTCCCATCCCGCTCTCGTCTCTCTCGCTCTCCCTCCGAGCGCGGCACACATGCCCAGGTGCAATCAATTTCTCCCCTGGCAGGTGCCAACTCCCGACTGCTGGCATCAAATTATTGGGCATCGAAAGCTCTGTGATAAGAGTAGACCGGGGGGGGGGCGGGGGGGGGGGGGACATAGAAAGAGCCAGTCTTTCAACTCAGCTGCTTTGAGGTCAGGGCGACCTAGCCTTGCAGTTGTTTAATAACAGAATCAGACTTTGAGCCACCCGGCCGTAATTCAACTGACACATCGTGAAAAACAAGACGGATCGTCGGCTCTGCTCTCGCCTGGCAGCGTCCATGTTTCCCCTTGTTTACCCTTTATCCATGGCAAGAAAACAACAACACGTTGGGAGTTTTTCCTTTTCCTGTGCGTTTAATTGCCATCTTTAATTCCTTTCCGAATTAATTACAAGCCAGTAAAGTAAGTATTTTGGGGGGGAAACAAAATCCTTATAAAAATCGTACTCTTTCGGAGTTTTATGTAGAACGCGTGAGTAATGCAGGTCTTGGGAGAATTCATTAGATGTTGACATTCCCCTCCTTCCCAAAAAAACACCACTTGTTCTAATAATCAACAGCTCTGCTGGGGTCATGGAAACATTAATGACATGTACAAATACACGCAATGCTTTGGAGATGAACACATACAGTACAGTAGTTCTGTAATATGACCCGTACGTCTGGCTACACTAGTACAGGGTGAAGAGTCAGGCCTAGAATAGAATAGAATAGCGATGTTTACTGTGTTTGCCATGTGTAAGGTACAGTATGGGTTCATTAGAGTCATCGCTTGTCCTTACTGTGAGGCCTAGGACTAAACCACCAGTTGGTTTACACAGTGGCTACACCGACAGAGGTGACAGTGCTCGTCCCTCACTACTGTACTTTACTGTACGCAAAGATCTCCTACTGAAAGATGAGATTATGATGGCGGTGACCATCAGCTCTCCAACTAGAACAAAAGAAGGAAAAAAAATGAAACAGAAGTCGCAGTCAGACGAAGAGAGACCCTAACACGGAGTGAGACCGCCAGACAGAGATGCAGACGGTATCGGGGGAGAGTGGGGCGAGTGTGGCCGGTGTGAGGTCTGCACGCTGTCTTCAGTCTGGTTTTTAAGATCATCTGTCCCACATGTAACAACATCTGCTGAGAGGTCGTCCTCCAACGGTGTGTGTGTGTGTGTGTGTGTGCATCTACACATAATATGTGCATGTGTTTGTTTGTATCTGTGTGTGTGTGTGTGCATTTTTATGTGTGCGTTCTCAAGATGAGTGCGACTAGGCTATCTCAGGTTTGAGACGGCGTCGGCGAGGTCCTGGGGTTTTGATTGGCCAATATGCTGGCGGAGAGCGAGGAGGCACGGAGGGGCTGATATGACCAGCGTGACGCCGGAGGGCGGGGGGGCGCCCTCCAGATCCACACAGGACCGCTCCTCCAGAACAAAACAACTCTGTTTTCCACAGGACCCACCGGCTCAGTTTCGGGGGGGGGCTTCTGAAACCAACCCGAGTCCCACTTCTGTCACAGACGTCAACATGAGCGTGCGCCGCGCGGTAGGTGGCTGTGTGTGTCTACTCAAGGGACTTGGCACAAAACAGCGCACGCACGCGCGCACACACACACACACACAAAGATACATACATACATTCCATATATACAGTAGTTGTATAATTTGGGGACCCCTAGGAAGTGGGATGATTCATCTCAAGGGGGATATCCCGTCACAATAAAATGTCTTCTAACACTCTAATGAAGTGTGAGAGCCTGGGACTGAGGGAGACGGGTTCAAGAGACTTTAAGAATGCTGCTATCCCCCCCCCCCCTCCCTAACTCCTTCCTAACTCCTCCCACTCTGAAATGGGGGCCACTGTGGAGCACGGAGAGAGGCAGAAACAAACACACCAAGTGACCCGACAACTGTCTGAGGCTGGAGGCTAGCTCTACAGTCAAACCCATCTCACACGCACACACACACAACCTGGCAACAAATAATGTACCAATTCCAAAAAGTATATTGCATAGAGGGGCGCCACGCATGCGCAAACCGCCGAGGAGCACGTTAAACACGAAACGGAACGTGTTGTGACATGGCGGCGTGCGTGGGTACCATCTCGCCAAGGTGCAGGGAGAACAGTAAACACTACCATCTGCTCGGCGGATAAAGGAGCCTTATGCTCTCGATTATGAGGGAGAGCCAAGAATGACAACAGTCAAGAGGGGACGAGAGAGCGAGTACAATGACTCTCAAAGCGAGCCAGACTCAACCACACATTGTACTGTATGTGCTCCATATGCATTCAAGCTCTTTTCACAAGGGTTGAGGGTAGGGGTGGGGGGGGTGTTGGGGTTAGGGTTGAAGGTGTGTGGGGGGGTGTTGGGGTTAGGTATGAGGGTAGGGGGGGTGTTGGGGTTGAGGGGGTGGGGGGGGTGTTGGGGTTAGGGTTGAGGGTAGGGGGGGTGTTGGGGTTGAGGGTGTGTGGGGGGGTGTTGGGGTTAGGGTTGAGGGTGTGTGGGGGGGTGTTGGGGTTAGGGTTGAGGGTGTGTGGGGGGGTGTTGGGGTTAGGGTTGAGGGTGTGTGGGGGGGTGTTGGGGTTAGGGTTGAGGGTAGGGGGGGTGTTGGGGTTAGGTATGAGGGTAGGGGGGGTGTTGGGGTCAGGGTTGAGGATAGAGGGGGGTGTTGGGGTTAGGGTTGAGGGTAGGGGGGGTGTTGGGGTTAGGGTTGAGGGTAGGGGGGGTGTTGGGGTTAGGGTTGAGGATAGAGGGGGGTGTTGGGGTTAGGGTTGGGGGTGGGTTGAGGGTAGGGGGGGTGTTGGGGTCAGGGTTGAGGATAGAGGGGGGTGTTGGGGTTAGGGTTGAGGGTAGAGGGGGGTGTTGGGGTTAGGGTTGAGGGTGTAGGGGGTGTTGGGGTTAGGGTTGAGGGTAGGGGGGGTGTTGGGGTTAGGGTTGAGGGTAGGGGGGGTGTTGGGGTTAGGGTTGAGGATAGAGGGGGGTGTTGGGGTTAGGGTTGGGGGTGGGTTGAGGGTAGGGGGGGTGTTGGGGTTAGGGTTGAGGATAGAGGGGGGTGTTGGGGTTAGGGTTGGGGGTGGGTTGAGGGTAGGGGGGGTGTTGGGGTTAGGGTTGGGGGGGGGTTGAGGATAGAGGGGGGTGTTGGGGTTAGGGATGGGGGTGGGTTGAGGGTAGGGGGGGTGTTGGGGTTAGGGTTGAGGATAGAGGGGGGTGTTGGGGGTGGGTTGAGGATAGAGGGGGGTGTTGGGGTTCGGGTTGGGTTGAGGGTGTAGGGGGTGTTGGGGTTAGTGTTGAGGATAGAGGGGGGTGTTGGGGTTAGGGTTGAGGGTAGGGGGGGTGTTGGGGTTAGGGTTGAGGATAAAGGGGGGTGTTGGGGGTGGGTTGAGGATAGAGGGGGGTGTTGGGGTTAGGGTTGAGGGTGTAGGGGGTGTTGGGGTTAGGGTTGAGGATAGAGGGGGGTGTTGGGGTTAGGGTTGAGGATAGAGGGGGGTGTTGGGGTTAGGGTTGAGGGTGTAGGGGGTGTTGGGGTTAGGGTTGAGGATAGAGGGGGGTGTTGGGGTTAGGGTTGGGGGTGGGTTGAGGGTAGAGGGGGAGGGGCTCTGGCTCTCAGGACATCTAAGGTTATTAGTTCCAGTGCCACTGCTGATGTGTGGGGGGAGCGCGCCCGGCGGGGGGTCCAGCGCCCGCCTCTAAGACCCTCCTCCACAGCGTGGAGAAAGGCGAACACGGCGGACAAAGGCGGGGGGTCGGGACCCCGAGGCCATGAGAAAGCTGTACCCCCACCCCCTCCCCTCCCCTCCCCTCGGACCCTGAATGCTTCTGCAGACACCGGTGTACCACAACTCTGGCCTTCGGGAGAATGATTGGAGGAGGGGAGGGAGAGAGAGAGAGAGAGGGAGGGAGAGAGAGGGAGAGAGAGACGGGGGGAGAGAGAGAGAGATGGGGGGGAGAGAGAGAGAGAGAGAGAGAGAGATGGTGAGAGAGAGATGGTGAGAGAGCCAGGCCTTCCTTGGATTTGTCACGGTTCACCGCGTGGAAAATGTCTGCTCCCACCCTCCCACCTCCCTCTCCATCAGAGAGAACACGGAAGAATGGACCTCTGCAACACTAGAGGGTGTGTGTGAGGGAGACTAAACAACAACAACACCATCCTCATCAACAACAGCAACGACTGAAGACACAGGTGGACGGGGCGTGACTGCGGATGCGCTGATGGCCGAGCCCACAAACCGCCGTTGGCGCTTCCGGGGTGTTCCGGCGGACTGAACGGAGCAGAGACACGACACGAGCTGCAGAATCAAGAGTCTCTGATTCAGGACCGTTCAGCGAGAGCCGCTCCGCGTTTGGCGCTCGCCCCACTTCTGTACGCGACCCGAGCGTTTTTTTTTTGATGCGAAGGTCTCTTGGTTCTTTGGTGGGTTAGGCCGCCGCCGGCTCGGAGAACGACGACGACGGACGGTTATTCCCGCGTGACGCGCCGTCGAGACGCCGACCGCTACACGAATGACCAAAGACGAGGGACTATTTGCAATATCGACAATTTGTGCTGCATCTGAAAGTGTCGGTGTGTTATTATGACCAATATATTATAACTTTACATTAGTCATGTAGGTGACGCTTTTATCCAAAGCGACTTAGAATAATTGCATTTAACGTAGGAAAAGCCAATGTAGGCTACTACTACTTGCCAAAGCCAAAACCAAAACTCACAAGTGCATCTCCTTTCTAAAACAAGTGACTACGAGCATAATCTAGTGCTGAAGGCAAAAGTGCAAGAATAGCAACCTAAAAACACAACAGCCAAAACTGACACCTGCTTGGGTAGATAGCAGGGCAGCCTTTTAGTTTTATTATATATTTCAGTAAAATCTCGTCCAAGTAAACAACTTAAAAATATCAATAAAACTATTGATAATTCCGTTTCTGGGAATACTTACTCTGGCTCATCGTGTCAAAAGGTTATTCTAACCTGGTTCTAACGTGCGAGGCAGAGCAGGTGTGCTTCCTCTAATTGCCTGCTTGGGAAAAAATAAGAAAATCTCAACATGAATCTGAGCCAAACGTGTTGAACCTCTCCGGGTCGAGAGGAGAGAGGAGCTTTTTCTCCGGTGTTTCTAGAGTGTATTTTCACATCTGCTCCCCATTTGAGTTCTTTGCCTTCCTCAGCATCAGTGAATCACTGTTTTGAGTTATTCACTATGCTCTGCGTGTGTGTGTGTGTCCCTAGTTATTGACTATGGTGGGCGTGTCCCTAGTAATTCATGGTGTTTGTGTGCCTAATTAGTCACTATGGTGTGTGGGTGTGTGTCCCTAGTTATACACTATGGTGTGTGTGTGTGTGAGAGAGACAATAGAAAGTTTATTCTCCATGTCTAACAGGTACATTGGATTTCTTGTCATTACTTGTCCTTAGTGTCTTATCAGCACTACTCAGCTCCTCGTTCCAGTCCTACTGTAGGTACAGTACGCAACTAGACATTAAAGGTTCCCAAACTGGCAATTTACTGTCCAGTCTAGCAGGCTAGCAGTATCATCCTCATCTACTTATCCCATCTGATCATGGATGACTGTCTGTGTCCGTGATGTAGACAATTCAATACCATTCAAGTATACAGTTGTGCAGAGTCAGTTGTTGTTGTCTATTGTATAGGCTAGAGTCAGTTGTTATTACTGTATCTATCATAAAAGCAAGATGTTCAATTGTTCAAGTATTGTCAGGTGTTGGTTCAAGTGATTGAGAGAGCTCACAATACCTCAAGCCATCCACCCTCCCGGCAACGTCAGTGTGTGTGTGTCCAAAATTATTCACTATGGTGTGTGTGTGTGTGTGTCCCTATTCGTGACCTACTCAGTCAGCGGATGTATTTTCTGTCTGGGCGGTAAACACAGGGCTTTATTTATGACTGTTCTACAGTGGTGCTGGACCACAGAGCAGACAGCTACAAAGTAGACAATTACTTCATCGATAGTAAGGAGGGGGGAGAGAGAGAGAGAGAGAGAGAGAGAGAGAGAGAGAGAGAGAGAGGAAGGAGCAGATGATGGAGGGAGAGAGCGAGAGAGAGTGAGAGAGAGGAGGGAGCAGAGGATGGAGAGAGAGAGAGAGAGAGAGAGAGAGCACAAGAGAGAGAGCGAGAGAGAGAACGAGAGAGAGAGAGAGAGGACTTACTGTCATTACAGGGCATACCTCTATTAGAACTGAGCATTTACACCATGTCTTCATAGCACAGAGCAGTGTGCCATTTGACAGACCAAACAACGTTACGGCGTAGTTGCTCAGTTTGGTCTATCAACAAAACGCTAGGTGCAGCTACTGAAGAGAAAAATAAACATTTGTTAGCTCAATAGATTTGCACTACTGTAATACATTTTAGTTTTAAACAAAATTACGTTTTGAAGCAACAGGAGCAGTGTCATGTTCAAAAAGGCTCAAAATCCGTTAAGGAGTATTAGCAGATCTGCCAATCCTCCACAAAAAAAAATCTAATTGGGAAAACGAGGTCATTTTCGGCAGTCATATTGTCACTGTTCATATTGTCACTGCTCTGAATGAAAAGGCCCCTCCCTCTTTTCCCTCCTCGTTGATTGGTCGCAAGCGTTCGGTCAGTCAGCCAAATTCAAAGCCTCTGTCAACCCCAGGCTCAGTGTGTGTGGAGCCGGCTGACCGCTGGCTTGGCAGGCCCCTTTTGTGTTCTTTACAGGACAAAGGCAGAGGGTCAAACCGGACCCCTGGACCTCCCCCCTCCCCACTCCCCTCCTTTCCCACCCTCCAACCCTGCCGGGGCGCAGGCCGCTCGACCTCTCACCCCTGGCGTCAGTGTCCCCCCCCTCCCCCCCCTCGCCCCCCGAAAAAAATAATAAAATCTGTTCCGGCAGGGCCGTTGCACTCTGTTGTCATTGTGCGAGCGCTCTCTCTCTCTCCCTCCCTCTCTCCCTCTCTTTCTTTCTTCATCCGGTGTGGTAGGTTGACGGCAAGATTATGCCCAAGATTACGGTGGATTCTCCTGGCAGATGGCCCCCCCTCCCCCGCGTGCTCATGGTTCGGACGACTTTCCATTTCTTAATGAAAGAAAACAAACTCGACCGCGTTCTCCAAAGAGGCTTTCGGTAATCGAGTCCCGTAAGATGGCCTATGAAATAGATGACTCGGCGTCCGGATTAGGCTAAATAAACGACTACGGGGGGGGGCTCGTGCGGAAATGTCCGGAAGCCCCGCCCCTCTGGCCCGATGGCTCCGTCGCCAGGAGAGCGAACCCGAGCGCCGGACCGGCCCGGGGGGAGAAAAGCCTCGCCCGTTCCGGCCCGTCTTGTTTTCTGACGCGCTGTATCTCGCGTGA